>NC_133365.1:17978508-18278508 GCF_049309525.1 Garra rufa
AATCACGTCTAACTCACTACATCCATGAACGATACCTCAAATCATGCAACTTTGTTGAAGAGAGATGTGCCGTCACTTTTTTAAGCAGTTTAATGTGCAGTTGTCGCCTGGCAGGTGATAAAACAGGTGAAAACATCCCATAATTGACCTAAATATCAGAGATTCAGGTGGACTTTTCAGCAGCCACCTAGCAACATGTGCTAACAGTGATTTCGCTTAAGTAACCACATAGCACTGCCTTGGAAGCCACCCACAAAGCCCTAGCATTGTGGCGACATGTTTTACATTTTCTTTAGAAAAATAGTATTAATATTGCAGTGTCCCTCTTCATCCACCTCTCTCTCCTGTCATGAGCCGCTCAGTGTGTGTGCAATGTATTGTGAAGGCAGACTCACAGGATTGACAGCAGTAGTGTGAACTGGAGTGAGTCACAGCACGCTCCACATGTTGCTAACACCAGCTGTCATCACCTGATTCTGTGGCTTATATAATGCAGACTGACTGCCACCGTCCTCGGACCTCCCTCTCTCAGTGTATGAATGTTTTCCATCTTCTTTGTCTATCACCCTTCTGGCTTTTTATTTCCCCAGTCCATCTTTCTCCCTCTTCAAACACTTGCTTTTTATTATGCCATCTTACTTTGCTCTTGTTTGCACCCGTCCTTGTGTCTTTCAGCGCATGTCTATCTCGGTTGCCAGGGGTTTCATCATTCCCTCTCTCTCGTTCCATGCTGTCCAGTGCTCCCAAAATGCAATGATATGGCTCAGGAGTGATTTATTCCAGAACGGCGTCACTCAGGAGTTTCATAGGATGATGTATCATCGGTTGGGCTAATGCTAATACTTATTTCTTTGCCAACCATAAGTGAAGAAACTGGCAGATATGTATCAATTCTAAGTGTCTTTAATGCTTCCATGATACAAACAGGTTATTGTATTATAGATCCTTCTTGTTTCAAGAAGAAAAACTTATAATAACAAGTGCTCATTATATCATTAGGATTTTAAAATGGATGAATTGTGACCCTGGACCACAAAACCAGTCATAAGAGTTTTTTTTATTGAGAAATAAACTTTCCATTGATGTTTGGTTTGTTAGGATAGAACAATTTTTGTCCGAGATACAACTATTTGAAAATCTGGAATCTGAAAGTTCTTAGCAATGCGTATTGTTAATCAGAAATTACATTTTGATATATTTATGGTAGTAACTTTACAAAATATCTTAATGGAACATGATCTTTACTTAATATCCTAATGATTTTTGGGTCACACTTTATATTAGGTGGCCTTAACTATTATGTACTTACATTAAAAAATAAGTATGATGTACTTAATGTGGTCATATTGCATTGCAAAACAATTTTGCTTCTATTAAGGTGGGATATTGGTAAGGTTAGGGGCAGGTTTGGTGGTATGGGTAGGTTTAGAGGTGGGATAGGGTGTAAGGGATGGGTCAACAGTGGTACTTACAGAAATTAATTACAAATGTAATTACATATAGGTTTTTAAAAAAGGTAAGTACAATGTAAAAACATGTATGTACACAATAAGTACATTGTAACAAATGATTAATTTAAATGTAAGTACATAGTAGTTAAGACCACCTAATGTAAAGTGGGACCAATTTTTGGCATAAAAGAAAAATCTAGAAGTTTGACCCAATGTTTTTTTGGCTATTGCTACAAATATACCTCTGCTACTTAAGACTGGTTTTGTGGTACAGGGTCACAGTAAGAGTTTTTCTTCTGATAACTGTAGTCTAGTAAGAGACTGTGAATATCTTGTTGGGTAACCATGTGTCTGTGGTATTGGCAGATACGGTGTCAGGCAAACTGCAGAACAACAACATCTACACCATCGCCAAGAGGAACGTGGAAGGCCAGGACATGCTGTATCAGTCGCTCAAACTTACCAATGGGATCTGGATCCTTGCTGAACTCCGCATACAACCTGGCAATCCCAATTACACGGTAATCACTCACAGTACAACGATTCAGCAATTGTGTATTCCAACAAAGTCCTCTTCGAGGAACGCATGCCAATTTGACGCAAAAGAGCAAAATAAATCTGATCCCTTGACAAACAAAATGCTTTTGACATAGAACATATTCAAGGACATCCTTCATCCCTAAGGATGACAGAATACTATATTAACATAAAACCTGGTATATTTTTATCTATGCTTTTTGGTACACCAATCCACTCCAAGGTTTCAGGACATTATTATGTAATGCAGTGCTGTAAAGATCAGGCTTTTAAAACAAGATACATTTATGACCCTGAAAGCCGTGTTTTCTGCTTGACTTGCTTGCCTAATGCTTTAAATGAACAGGAAGGTCAAGAGCAGTGTGAAGCATTTAGAAAAGGCTTGTCGCACGACAGGTGGAGTATTGATCCCCATTTTTATCTTGTGGAACCCCAGTGCCCTTTGATTCTGTGGTATCAAATAATTATTCATATCAGTGCTTTAACGTTCCTGAATTATTTTCTCAAACACTGACGTGCATACACGCCGTTACATAAGCAGAATCTTAATGATGTTTTATAAACCAAGTTCGGGAGGAGCACGTCAGATACTTAGCCTAATTAACACAGCTGGAACTCACTCAAGCCAATCTACATCATGCATAAATACAGCCGACTCACCTCTACCCATTTGACGGATTATCAGCATCCCTCCACCACCCCATCTCCTCACTCCGAGTTCCTTCTACACATATACATAGGGGGGGGGGGTACTCTAGGTTCGGGCCATTCCCGAGCTCGGAGCCCTTCCCCGGACAGCACGCCAAACATGCTTACATACTCCAGCAAATTATATGTAAGTGGGAACTCGTGAAATAAGTGGCAGCACTCAGTATTGAGTCAACAAGTTTAATACTATATATATTCTACTTTTTCGAATACTATAGAAAAAATGTTCTGGATTTTCTAAGCTTTACAATTGAGGTGAATGGGTGCTGAGATTTTGAAGTCCAGTAAAGTGCATCTATCCATCATAAAAAGTACTCCATATGGCTCCAAATAAAGGCCTTCTGAAGCAAAGTGATGCATTTTTGTAAGAAAAATATCCATATTTAAAACTTTAGAAACCGCAAAAAATCGACACACAGGATGAAAAAAATCCTCGCTATTTCACGCTGGTGTAAATAGCTCCATAGGGATCTATTGTTTCGATTCAAAAGCTTTGTTGTACATTCACACTGATTTTTTACATTCAGTGTGAAAAGGCTTTAAAGGAGTAGTTCACTTCCAGAACAAAAATTTACAGATAATTTACTCACCCCCTTGTCATCCAAGATGTTCATGTCTTTCTTTCTTCAGTCGTAAAGAAATATTTTTTTGAGGAAAACATTTCAGGATTTCTCTCCATTTAGTGGACTTCTATGGTGCCCATGAGTTTGAACTTTCAAAATCCAGTTTAATGCAGCGTCAAAGGGCTCTAAATGATCCCAGTTGTGGAAGAATGGTCCTATCTATCAAAACAATTGGTTATTTTCTAAAAAAAAATGTACAATGTATATACTTTTTAACCTCAAATGCTTGTCTTGTCTAGCTCTGAGTAAACTGTGTATTCCGGTTTAAGACAGTTAGGGTATGTCAAAAAACTCCCATCTCATTTTCTCCTCCAACTCCAAAATCATCCTACATTGCTGCAGAAGTACCGACCAAAGGTTTACAAAGTAAACGTGCAAAGTAGATCAAACACCCTTTACAAAAGAAGATAAAACAGCGATGTAGGACGATTTTGAAGTTAGATGAGAAAATGAGATGAGAGTTTTTCGACTAGGGGTGGGACGATACAGGTAACTCACGATTCAATTCTGTGGCGATATGTGGCCCACGATATCGATAATATCGCGATTCACGATATCTACGATATTCAATATATTGGAAGAAATTTCATCAACGATATATCACGATATATGTGACTGAAAAAGAAAAAAATACCCATAATAAGGAAATCTTATGCATTTATTAATGCCAACATTTCCAACACTGTGCAAAGAAATATGCATTTGCATAATAACTCACTGCCTCCTGGTCTTAAATGTAAACACTGTACAGCTAGACAGATAAAAGTGCCTGAACATTAAAAAACAACATGAACATTAACTAACGTGTAAACCATGATACTGAAACGTCAGTAGTAAGTTATTGTAAAGTGCTTTATGTTAACCTGGACAGTGGTCTCATCAATGCATATTCTTCTTGAGGAACAATAACGCCTGTTTCACACATACTCCGTCTGCAGTGTGTATGCAGTCCGTGTGCGTTACGTATGCGATGCAGAAGCAGCACGGACTCATTTAGCTTTCACACAGGACGCGTTTGCAGTCCGTTCCTGATCCGCGGCTGTTTACCACAAACACACCATTTATCCGTTATTTTGATTTCAAATACAAACGTGCTTTTTCAGCATTGTGATACTCTTTTATCACAGTACACTAATACAATTCTAGATATATTCACGTTTAAACTCAACGTATAATAAACAACGTATTATTCAATGCACTTGCACAGCAACCGCGTGCAGTGTGAACGCTCTAATCCGTTAACATGGGTGCGGAAAAAAATACTCAACGCATAAGCACTGCAGACGGAGTATGTGTGAAACAGGCGTAACTGATCAGCATGCTCAACTAGCGGGTGCGTCTTTGATTTGTTTTTCGTTATCTTCCGCCATTCTTCTCACTTCTCTTTTTTTCTGCGCTTCTTCTCTGATGTTGTAAGATAACTTGTGTTCTTCACTGGCCGCTGCTTCTGCCACTTTACCCCTATTTACTCGAACAGCGCCCCCCGCAAACAGAATGGTAGATATTGGGTAGTGACAGTGACACTGACGACGGGTAAATTAATAATTTGTGTTGTAATAAAATATCGATATTGGCCGTTAGTGTATCGATTATTTATTGCGACAGAGAGCACAACAATATATTGCAATATCGATTTTTTTTCCCACCCCTATTTTCGACATACCCTAACTTGAACCAGAATACACAGAGCCAACACAGAGCTAGACAAGATGAGCATTTGGGGTTAAAAAGTATATAAATTGTATATATATATATTTTTTTTAGAAAATAACTAATCATTTCGCTAGATAAGACATTTTTTCCTTAGCTGGGATCATTTAGAGCCCTTTGAAGCTGCATTTAAACTGCATTTTGGAAGTACAAACCATATAAGTCCACTTTATGGAGAGAAATCTTAAAATGTTTTCCTCAAAAAACATAATCTCTTTACGACTGAAGAAAGAAAGACATGAACATATTGGATGACAAGGGGGTGAGTACATTATCTGTAAATTTTTGTTTCGTAAGCTCTAGTGAGAATATGCTAGTCTCATGTGTACCAAGTTTTGTTTCAAGCAAAGGAAAACCAGTCTCCTCTTGGTTTATATCCAAATCCTCTGACATTTTTCTTGACAATTAGCGAAAGCTAGATGTTACGGTTTATAAAGTTTTAAATATGGACATTTTTCTTATACAAATGCATCACCTTTATTAGCCCCCTGGAGCCACGTGGAGTAGTTTTTATGATGGATGGATGCATTTTATTGGGCTTCAAAATCTCAGCAGCCATTCACTGCCATTATAAGGCTTGAAAGTGCCAGGACATTTTTTAATATAGCTCCAATTGTATGCGCCTGAAAGAATAAAGTCAAATACACCTAGGATTGTAAATCATAGTGTAATTTTCACGTTTGGGTGAACTATCTTTTTAATGCATTCACTATCATGAACTAACAAAGAGCAGTATATATTTTCATATTCTTTCTGTTTCACGTGCAAAAATTGTTTTTTTTTTACGTTATGTTGAAAGAAATGTTATTTTTAGATGAAGTCCCTTTAAGTGCAGGTACGTATAAACTTGTCATATCATTAAATAATTCATATCAGCCTATGAGCAGTGGTGACTCTCCGCGTGAAAGGTGCTTCATAAAACACTCATCAGGTGTCAAATCTGGTTGGGTTTTTAAAATTGAGATGCAGAGTATGGAAATGAGTGCTCATCATTCGTTCGAGGTCTGTACTTACATGTTTTATAATTCATGTGGAGCCAAACAGCAGCTCTCTGCTCAACGTTCTGCCTGCTGAATTGAAATCTCTTTTGCTCAGTGAGGCACAGAACACAGGTTGAGCGCCTGCAGTGAACCTTTCCTTGGCAACAGCATGACACTGGAGATTGATAAGCTCCAGCTGCACATTTGACAGTGGTTTGTTATAATCATATGAGTTGAGGGCGAGACAAATTACAGCATCATATTCAACAGTTTTAATGCTTGTTCAATCTAACACAAAGCACTTGGATAAAACTGGCTTTATGACAAGCTAGACAGAAAATCCCTCTTCAGATCTTCACAAGTCACTGCTAAGCATGCAATGATGTGTAAATGTGTGTTTGTGTAAGAGAGAGAGTGTGTACACAGCAGATGGCCTGAAAAATGCTGCCTTTGCAGGTAGGAAATGGACAGAAAGGATTGTTTCTTCTTCTAGTACTTTTAAGGAGTAAATATTTAGTTTATCGTATTGGAATATATATATAAATATATGCAGTTTTGTAATTGACCTTATAAATTAAACAAAAATGCTAAACATAAAACATCTACCATATAATATAACATGTTATAACGTACCATTATTTAATATTAATATTATTATATAAATTAATATGATTATAATATTATTTTTTAATAAATGTACAAAATTATAAATATATAAAAATATATAGAATTGTATTTAACATACATAAATATAGAAAATTTATATCTAAAATACTACTGATGCAAAGATTGGTAAAGATTAAAAATTACAGTGAATTAGTTTTTAGGGCTGCACAGTAATCCTTAAATAGAATCTTTAAATGTAATTTAATCATTCTTGTTCTTAATATGCCAGTCAATTTGATCATATATATATATATATATATATATATATATATTATTATTTTTTTTTTTATTATTTTTTTTTTTTCTGAAAGTCATAGTAAAAATGTATGACAGTCAGGGTTCGTACAAGGTGACTTTTTGAAATTTAAGTCCTGGAAAACTCTTGAAAGTAGCAATATTCCTGAAGAGGTACTTGAAAACTGCATGAATTATTAAAAGACAATGTGTCTATAAATAATTTTGTCAATCAGCACATATCTTTTCATGCAAAATTTTCACACAATTCAAAAAACATACCTTTTTCGCTTATTTCAGTTAATGTCAGAAAACAATCGTGCTAAGCAAGTAGTAGTACTGACAGTGTCATGTAAACATGGCTAATGATGCAAAAAGAGGAACAGATGAACCAGATCGATTGAATCTTTTACGCTGGAGCAGCTCTGATTGATTCAAACTTTGAATTCAAACGCTTATAGCATATCATTTGATTTAGATTGGAACTTTACGTATTGTCACAAATCATTTCATCAGGTTTGAGAATCATTTAGCGGATTGAATGATTCAAATCAAATGATTCGCGATACACGATTTGAAGTCCTAATCTAAATCAAATTCAGATCGGGACTTCAGAGTGTGGATCACAAATCCTTTAGCTTAGATCAGATCTTCGGAGCGCATATTGCAAATCATTTGTTTCAGATCGAGACTTCAAATCGTTTGATTTAGATTGGAACTTTACGTATTGTCACAAATCGTTTGATTTACATTCTGCAGGTTCGAGAATCATTTAGCTGATTGAATGATTCAAATCAAATGATTCGCAATACACTATTTGAAGTCCCAATCTAAATCAAATTCAGATCGGGACTTCAAATCACTTAATTTGAATCATTTGATTTATATTAGAACTTTGCGTATTACGAATCATTTAATTCAGGTCGGGACTTCAGAGCGCATGTCGCAAATAATTTGATTTAGATTGGAGCGGGAGCGTGGATCGCAAATCATTTGATTTAGATCGGGACTTTAAATCACATATTGCAAATCATTTTATTTAGATTGGCACTTTGCGTATCACTAATCATTTGTTTTAGGTCAGGACTCAAATCATTTTAGATCGGAATGGGTTTGAGAATCATTTAACAAATTGAATGATTCAAATAAAATGATTCGTGTTACGCGTTTTGATTTAGATCAGAACTTCGGAGTGTGGGTAGCAAATCATATGATTCAGATTGGGACTTTAGTGCAAGTTCACAAATCATTTGTTTCAGATCAGGATTTCGGAGTGATTTCACAAATTTACTTTTTTTTTTCAGATTTTGTAGAAAACGTCAAATCATTAATGCAGTACAGTTATAAAAAGAAAAAAAGAAAGTATGCACAAATACAAATCCCTTAAGAAAATTAACAGTGGTTTTACTAATATTACTATATTTTTATATTTACTAATATTAAAAGTGTAGTAATACTTTGCACTTTCTTCACTTTATTTTTGCCATTTTTTATTAGTAGACTATATTTTTATTTATGTGTATATTTTTTTAGAATTTGAAATGGAAGACATTGTTCGATAAGTGAGATCTCTGATTGAAGTCCTTGAAAATCAAAAAGTCCTTGAACGTCCAGGAAATTCATTTTACAGTATCTGTACAAACCCTGGATAGTCATTATTTTTGCAGTATAGAAAAATAAAATTTTAAGCTGTATAAAAGTTTTATTGTTGCAATGCTTGAAAACCACTTTGACCTATATGTGACCCTGAACCATAAAACCAGTCATAAAGGTCAATTTTTTTTAAATTGAAATTTATGAAAGCAAAATAAATAACCTTTCCATTGATGTATGGTTTGTTAGGACAATATTTGGCCAAGATACATCAATTTGAAAATCTAGAATCTGGGCAAATATTGAGAAAATCGACGCTTAATTAAGTTCTTAGCAATGCATATTATTAATCAAAAATTACGTTTTGATATATTTACGGTAGGAAATTTACAAATTTATAAATATACCCATGCTACTTAACCCCTTAACTGTCACCGTCCCACCTGTGGGACGCTTGGCGCTCTTTTTTCCGTTGTCCTTTTTCTCTATCAAATGTTTTAGTAACCATCATAAATTATATATCACTTGAAAGGTTAGAATCTCAAGAATCATCCTGTGAAAACCATTTTGAAATCGGACATTGCTTTACCATGGAAATGGTACTTTAAAATCGTTTGGCGGTCTCCTCCCCCTTAGCAGTGTCATATTACAAAATGCATTACGGTCTTTTAGAATCACAACTTTTTACATTCTTGACAAAAAACATATCATTTGAAAGGTCTGAGTCTCAGGATTGCATATTTGGTGGTTATTTTGTGATAGAACGAAAATTCTCTGAAAAATTTAGACTTTTGTGACAGAAAAATGCATAAAAAATATATATGGCATTTGGATGGCACCCGGTGGCTGTTTGTGGTATAACGCCCTAAACAAACTTTCACAGGAACCTTAATTTTTTTCATATCAACTTCAAATTTGGAACATAACTTATTTAGATGTGAGGCTTCAATTTGATATCAAATTTAGGATAAAACCTGTTATGTAAAATATGTATTTTATATAAAATATAATACAAATTGTACAGTGCATTTTATTTACAGTATATTTAAACTTCTATAATTTGTTGATACTTTATTTTTTTGAAATAATTCCACTTCTGCAATAATCTGCTGATTGTCTTCTTTAAAAAGAGACCAACCTTAGATCTGTATTCCACAGTGTTCATGAATTACAACAATTGAAGTTAGGATAGTGCACGTTCACGCATATTTAAAAAAATGGGGGTGACAGTTAAGGGGTTAAGGCTGGTTTTGTGGTTCAGGGTCACACACACGTATACACATACACATATACACACACACACACACACACACACACACACACACACATATATATATATATATATATATATATACGGTAACACTTTACAATAAGGTTCATTAGTTAACATTAGTTAACCATATTAGTTAACATGAACTAATAATGAACTGGAATTATACAGCATTTATTAATCTTTGTTAATGTTAATTTCAACATTTACTAATACATTATTAAAATTTTGTTAACATTAGTTAATGCAGTGTGAACTAACATGAACAAACAATGAACAACTGTATTTCCGTTAACTAACGTTAATAAAGATTAGTAAATACATTAACAAATGTATTGCTCATGGTTAGTTCATGTTAGTTAATACATTAACTAATGTTTAACTAATGAACCTTATTGTAAAGTGTTACCATATATACAGTAGTCAACATTTGAAGTGGATCAAAAAAAGTTCATCAAAGTTGTCGTAAGACAAGAAAGAATGGGTATTGTTTTGGTTTTAGGACAACTTTTGATGAAAGGTTTTGATCCACTTCATATGTTGACTACTATATATATATATATATGTGTATATATATATATATATATATATATGTGTATATATATATGTATATGTAATTATTAGTAATTCTAAGTCATTGTTTTTGATTCACTTTTAAGTATGAAAAAAAAGAAAAAGAACTGGTTCACAAGAGTCATTCATTTTAGAATCATATATACAGCAGTTGCATTGATTCCCTAAAGGGAACCAACTCAGAGTCGGCTCTATTTCATGATATAGACCCAGTAGCAGTGTTGCGCTTTATAATTAGTGTAGGAACACAGGCGTCAGGACACATCCAAATTCAGTGTTTCTATAGTATTGTTTGTTTGAAGGCTGCATAGATGTATTGTTCACTGCTTCTGATTTCCCACGATCCTGTGTGTGTGGTTGGCGGTTGGTGGGAATGATAAGAATGCCATCTGATGGAACATTTGAAATAACTGATTAATGTATTTTTTTATTTATGAATCCAGTGAGAAATAAACATTGTAGTCCTTAGGACAAAAACATACAAAAA
The DNA here is from genome assembly GCF_049309525.1 of Garra rufa. Lineage (NCBI taxonomy): Eukaryota > Metazoa > Chordata > Actinopteri > Cypriniformes > Cyprinidae > Garra > Garra rufa. The sequence continues at coordinate 17,989,341 of NC_133365.1, forward strand.
ACCAATCTCTGCTGACTGGCCAGCAAGGCATTTGCCTTCACTTTTTTAGCAGCCATGGACTCTATAAATTTCTGTTGGGAAGTTGGTGGCCAAATTAAGAGACCTCTAAATAGATTAATCTGTTGATAAGCAATAGACCCTTCTTGATTATTCAGAAGGCATCTGTTCAGCCACCTCTGCTGAGCTTGATTGCCTGTGGCCCCTCGAGGCCAGGTCGGCTCAGTGCGATCAGAAACCCTACCTGATCCCAGACAATTGATTTTTAATGAGATGTCGGCTCTCAGTATTCCGGCAGCAGCTGGCTCCGATCTGAGCAGATGATAACTGGACTCCATCGAGCCAGCGCAGTTTAACTTAACAGCCGGTGATGGAGTGCTGTTGTCTGCCAAGAGCCGAGACCTCTGGAAACACATTCCTCAAGTAGAGTTAACCAGTACAAGGCCTGCTGTACATGGGATTATGTTCCTGGTGGTCCGAGAATTACTCAGTGCAATCAATTGAAGAAAAAATCACTTCGATTTATCTTTGCTCAGTCTGAATATAGTGACATTTAAAAGAAGGCATTCATTAACAGCAAGAGCCGAGCTGACCTACAGTTTGCTCAAAATTATTCATACCCCCTGGAAAATTCAAAACTACTTTACGTTTTTGATTTATACAAACTATGTTGGTAGATTTTCAATTGTATCCAATAACTATTAGTTGCTATGCACAGCCCCACATATGTGTTAGGTAAACCTTATTTGCATAATGATAGATATGGACAGAGATTCCCTTTTGAGCCTGTTCAAAATTAATCATACCCTGTTCCCAATTACAGAAATTGTGAAAGTGCATACTCTAGTCATCATAATCATTGACCATTAATTTACCATTATCCTTTGCCTAATCAATTTAGGCCTAAAAGTGTTAAATGGTAGCAACTGCTTTAGAAAGTATTACTTCAGTCACTGTCATAATGGCCAAGAAGAAATAACTCAGTCATGATCTGCATACCCATATTGTCAGTGGCAAGGGCTGGAAGACCATTTCAAACTAGATGTCCCTGTTTCAACTGTACATATCATCAAGAAGTTCAACACTGTCAAAAACATGCACGAAATAGGAGGACTACCTCAAGAATCTAGACAAAACCCTGATGGCATCGGCACAGAAGCTCAACCTGCCAGAGGACTGGACCTACCAACAGGATAATGACCCAAAGCATACAGCGCGAGTGATCAAGCAATGGTTTCAGGACAACAGTATCAATGTTCTGGAGTGGCCAAGTCTGAGCTCTGACCTGAACCCGATTGAGAATTTGGAGAGAGTTAAGGACCTGGGTCAGAGCTTGGAAGCCTTCCAATCTCCAACAACAAGAGGCTTTTACAAAGGAAGAGTAGGAATACAACCCACAGCAGACCTGTAGAAATCTTGTGGAGACCTACAAGAAGCAGTTGGAGGCTGTCTTCAAGAACAAAGGCTTTTCTATTGATTATTGAAAAGGACTTTGGACTTTATAATACAAAGGGTATGAATAATTCTGAACTTGGCAACCATATTTCTTAAAATATCAGATGTGTAGTTTGTCACATATTAAATATATGAAGGCATTATAAAACTTATTAAAAACACTGTAAAATATCAAGGATGTGAATCATTTTGAGCACAACTGTATATTTATAGGTAGACCACCTTGTTTTATTTTGTTAAACAAAAATAGAGCGAAAAAAATACAAAAGTCCAAAAGTCTGTGACTCACTTTCAGAATCTAATTTAAACCTGGAAATAACATTTTAGGGTTTTGAAAAATTTAAACCAAGAAATGTTGGTATAAGAAATATTCTGCACTGTTTTTGGACCACTGATCAAATAAGTGAATTACTGGCATTGACCACGTGACTCTTTGTACAGACAGGCAGAGGTTTTGGCTTCCACTGAAGCTCAAGATGTTCTTTGGATCATCTTAAAGGGATAGTTCACCCAAAATGGAAAATTCTGTCATTAATTATTCACCCAATTGTTCTAAACCCATAAGAGAAATTAGGATATTTCTGATGAAATCCAAGAGCTTTTTGACCCTGCATAGACAGCAATGCAACTACCATATTCTTCTGATAATTATCAATGCAAATATTATAAATATTTTTTACTATTAATTCCATTATAGATTATACATTCTCATGTTGTTAAGATTTTAGTCCTTGTAGTTCCATACTAAAAATCAGTAAATGTTCAGCTTAACTCTGTTTTTGACTCCGTGCAGATTGTCTTTTGATCTTAATGGGAACATTGATTCTAACACTTCAGTTTATAAGTGGATAGCATTTTACTTGTCTGTCTTCACTCAAGCCTTTTTGAAAAGGTGAAATACAGCTATAACTCCAGTACAAGAAAAACCTCTTACAGCAGTCATTCATAGCACATAGTGTTTTATTATTACATATGTGACCCTGGACCACAAAACCAGTCTTAAGTCGCTGGGGTATATTTGTAGCAATAGCCAAAAATACATTGTATCTTTTATGTCAAAAATCATTAGGAAATTAAGTAAAGATCATGTTACATTAAGATTTTTTGTAAAATTCCTACTGTAAACCTATCAAAATGTAATTTTTGATTAGTAATATGCAGTGTTAAGAACTTAATTTGGACAACTTTAAAGGTGATTTTCTCAGTATTTAGATTTTTTTGCACCCTTAGATTCCAGATTTTCAAATAGATGTATCTCGGCCAAATATTGTCCTATCCTAACAAACTATACATCAATAGAAAGCTTATTTATTGAGCTTTCATATGATGTATACATCTCAGTTTTGTAAAATTTAACCTTATGACTGGTTTTGTGGTCCAGGGTCACATATATGTAACCCACCAGTAGTGTTAATTTTCTCAGTCATTTTTAATTTAGTCCTAAGGTCCTTGCACACACCGAAAATATCATCTGAAATTTTTGCATGTTCAAAAATAAAAAACGTCATGTTGTGTCAATCACGTTTACACACTACCTCTGAAACTTGTGTCCGTCATAAAAAAATTCAGATCAGGTTAGATTTCCTGTGTTTTTTGCATCTGTAGCAAGCAAACAATCTATTTAGTCTCGGAAAACAAAAGCACTGCATGACAAACAAAGTGCGGAATACAAAGAAACAAGACAGATTGCTAGCAAAGCATCAAACTGAGCCACTGACATAAACTTGAATTGCCTGGGATAATTCAGTGCGCGACTCTGTGCATTTAGTCAACCTCGTCCTGGTTTTGTTTAGTCACATTTTAGTTGACTAAATTTCTGATTTTGTATGTTTGCCCACTGACAAAGAAATTATCAGTCTATAATTTTAATGGTAGGTTATAACAACAGATTATAACAAAAAAATCCAGAAAAACGCATTTCAAAAGTTATAAATTGATTTGCATTTCAACGAGTGAAATAAGTATTAGATCCCCTATCAATCAGCAAGATTTCTGGCTCCCAGGTGTCTATTTTTATACAGGTCATGAGCTGAGATTAGTGCTCCTAATTTCATATTGTTACCTGTATAAAAGATACCTGTCCACAGAAGCAATCAATCAATCAGATTCCAACTCTCCACTATGGCCAAGACCAAAGAGCTGTTCAAGGATGTCAGGGACAAGATTGTAGACCTACACAAGGCTAGAATGGGCTATAAGACCATCACCAAGCAGCTTGGTGAGAAGGTGACAACAGTTGGTGTGATTATTCGTAAATGGAAGAAACACAAATGAGCTGTCAATCTCCTCTGTCTGGGGCTCCATGCAAGATCTCACCTTGTGGAGGTGATGAATCATGAAAAATGAGAACGGTGAAGAATCAGCCCAGAACAACACGAGAGAGTCTTGTCAATGATCTCAAGGCAACTGGGACAATAGTCACCAAGAAATGGTTCCCCTGCTCAAGAAAGAACATGTACAGGCCCGTCTGAAGTTTGCCAACGAACATCTGAATGATTCAGAAGAGAACTGGGTGAAAGTGTTGTGGTCAGATGAGACTAAAATCAAGCTCTTTGGCATCAACTCAACTCACTGTGTTTGCCTATGACCCCAAGAACACCATCCCCACCGTAAAACATGGAGGTGGAAACATTATGCTTTGAGGGTGTTTTTTCTGCTTTGGGGACAGGACAACTACACCGCATCAAAGGGACGATGGACCGGGCCATATACCGTCAGGGCCAGGGCATTGAAAATGGGTTGTGGATGAGTATGACCCAAAACACGGCCAAGGCGACAAAGGGGTGGCCAAGAAGAAGCACATTAGGGTCCTGGAGTGGCCTAGCCAGTCTCCAGACCTTAATCCCATAGAAAATCTGTGAAGGGAGCTGAAGGTTTGAGTTGCCAGACGTCAGCATCGAAACCTTAATGATGTGGAGAGGATCTGCAAAGAGGAGTCGGACAAAATCTCTGCTGAGATGTGTGCAAACCTGGTGGCCAACTACAAGAAATGTCTGACCTCTGTGATTGCCAACAAGGGTTTTGCTAAGTCATGTTTCAATAATTATTTTACTCATTAAAATGCAAATCAATTTATAACTTTTTAGAAATGTTTTTTTTTTTGTTATTTTTTCCCTCAATGTTTCAAGAAACATGCCAATAAACTACATAAATTACTGTAATATATAAATTAAAAGACTTGATATGCACTCTCTCTATCTACATGAATACTGGTAAAACAAAAAATATTTTACCAGTGGAATTCCTAATAGTATTTTCAAATTGCAACAAAATAGTCAAGATCGCATGACAGAACACAGACTGGCTAAATGATACTTTTAATTTAAGCTGAACATCTCGTCATCATCTCACTTTAGTCAATGGGAGAAAAGCTTGTCAATGAACATTTTTCGTCATAGTTTTCGTTAACGAAATTAACGCTTCCCACCATGACTGAAAAAGCTGCTCAGGTCATTTCTGGTTGAAATGTGGAAATTTGTAAACAAAACTGATAAATGCAAATAATAAAAATCCCATATAGTTATGGTAGCAAAAGAGAAAATGCTTCTAATATAATTTGTTGTTGGCATCACTGGCTGTGTTTTTAATAAAACCCTGTAATATTATGGTGCAGCTTTATGTCAATTGGTAAAAAAATATGACCTAGGCAACATTAAAGTAGAGAATGAACATTTGTGGCAACTTTTTCCATTTTTATTAGAGCACTCCGCATTTAATTTCAAATTACTCATTGCTTTTTTCTTTCTCTTTCAGCTTTCTCTGAAGTGCAGGGCTCCAGAGGTGTCTCAGTATGTGTACCAGATGTACGATGCCATTCTGAAGAACTGAACGTCTCTATCTTTGTCCTTTCCCCCCTCCACATATATGTCTCCAGGATCCAGCTCTCCATGTTTTCTGCCATTGTTTTAAATCCATCTATAGGTACCAGTTTATTCCATGTGCCCACTATGTAAGAATCATGTTCAGTTCTAGCCAAATGTCTTGATGTTGTTGTTAAAGTGTTGAAGGGAATTTTGGAACACAGCTGCAATGTGATTATATATTTTTTTAATTGTTTAAATGCTTTGTCAGTACTTCACCTTCACATGCCCTGTATTGGTCATATGCAAAGAAGGAAAAAAATGTATGAGTTGAATCTATAAATAGCATCGAGGGAATATAACAAAGCAGGTGTCTGGCATACAGCAATGTGATGTGGGTTTTTTTTTTAATGGTAACCACTTTAAAACCACTATAGTTACCTGAAATGAGACCATTTTTGGCATCATGCTGCTTCATGCAACTGTACAACATGCCAGCTATCCGATGTTAGCCTTGCATGCTTTGACCAACATAAAAACGCCACATTCCTTTTAATGTTTTGTGTAACTTGTTCATCTTAATAGCTGTACGAACGTGCCAGCACTTCATCAATGTCTTATATTGTTTGAACTGCTATGAATCAACTTAATGTGATAAGACTCTAACATGTTTTCTATCGATCTTGTATAAGTGGGCCATCTGATATTCATTCCCAGACTGAATCCATCCATATGATATATTGTGCTTGTGAAAGTGAGTAGGTTTTGTGAGGTCTATTTGGGGTGTTTTCAGCATTAGTGTACAACCTCGCTCAGCTTTGGTTTGAAACTAACATAGAGATGCAATAAAAAAATCATCAACGTAGACTCAGCGATACAAGAATGGATCACGTTTGGACACTTGAGTAGAGTTTGTTTTTTCCCCTCAAAACTTAACTAGTCTTCATGGTGGTGCTGGTGACTAAATGTGAACTTTTTTTGTTGCCATAGTTGCTAATGTGCCTGTGAACCTGCATGTAAGCAGCGTCTAATAAACATCTGCCAGTAGAACGCTTGTGTAAGAAGGTGAAATATTAACACGTAACCCTTATATGTGCAAACGTGAGTTTAATGATTGCCATTTATATTGCCAATGTGATCACAGTACATCTCAATATTGAAATGTGACATAAATTCAACAAAATGTCTGACCAAATTTCTCCAGATTTATTTTATGGATAGTAACTCAAAATAAAGTCAGCAATGTTGACATCCTGAACATTATGTTTGTCAGTTTGTAATTTATGTGGATTTCTCAGTTCATATTAACAACAGTAATACAGTGCCTTGCAAAAGTATTCATACCCCTTAATTTTTTTTCACGTTTTGTTGCAGCATTGTTAAACTGCTTTAGTTTTTCCCCACATCAATTTACACTCCATACACCATAATAATGACAAAGCAAAAACCAGATTTGCAAATTTGACAAATTTATTAAAAATAAAACACTGAAATAAGTACATTGCATAAGTATTCATACCCTTAACTCAGTACATAGTTGAAGCACCTTTACAGCCTCAAGTCTTTCGGGGTATGATGTGACTAACTTTGCACATCTGCATTTGGCAATTATCTGCCATTCTTTGCCTCACCTTTTCACCTCTCAAGCTCTGTCAGCTTGGATGGGGGCTGGCAGACATTTTCTAGAATCCTAGATGTTCCAATCGTCTTCCATTAATGCTTCTGTGAACCTTCAATGCAGCAGATTTTTTTCTGAACTCTTCCCTAGATCATTGCCTTAACGCAAGTCTGTCACTGAGCTCTACAGGCAGTAATCTTGACCTCAGGACTTGTTTTTTGCTCTGATATGCATTTTCAGCTGTTAGACCTTTTCTGAGAGGTGTGTGCCTTTCTAAATCATACTCATTCAAATGAATTTGCCACAGTTTAACTCCACTCAAAGTGTAGTAGCATCTCGAAGCAATATGAATGCTCCTGAGCTAAATTTCGAGTGTCCCAGAAAGGGGTATTAATACTTATGCAACGGGATCTTTTCAGTTTTTTATTTCTAATAAATTTGCAGAGTTGTTACAAACCTGTTTTGTGCTTTGTCATTATGGTGTATGAGATGTAGATTGATGTGGAAAAAAAGTAATTTAAAGCAGTTTAACAAGGCTGCGACATTACAAAACGTACCAAAAAAAAGGAGTATGAATACTTTCGCAAGGCACTGTATGTGACCGTGGACCACAAAACCAGTCTTAAGTAGGAAGGGTATATTTGTAGCAATAGCCAAAAATACATTGTATGGGTCAAAATGATTAGCAAAAATCATTAGCATATTAAGTTATTAAGCATTATGCATTGCTAAGAACTTAATTTGAACAACTTTAAAGGTGATTTTCTCAATATTTAGATTTTTTGCACCCTCAGTTTCCAGATTTTCAAATAGCTGTATCTTGAACAAATATAGTCATATCCTAACAAGCTTTCAGATTATTTTGTGGTTCAGGGTCACATATATACACAGTTGAATAAGTCTTCTGAGTACATGATGTCATGTTCAGTGAGATCAGCTCTGCGCTGGAGGTGACGCAGGCATGTCGTAATCACTCAGGTCTGCAAGAGAGCCCGAACTGAATACTGAACAGCTCTTGGAGCTCATGCACAGTGATGAGACATAAGGGGACATTCGAGGTTCATTCTTGATATTTGTTTGAAAAATGTTTTAATGGTTTGTCTACGTACTTGTGCGTCATGCTGGCGTCTTTAGACGTTGCGCATCAAGTCTCTAGCTGTATTTTTTCTCCAGCTACTCAAAAGGGTAAAGTGTGTAAACATGTTTCAAGACTCCTCCATTCAGTTCCATTTCATTGTGCTTCTTACTTCTAAGTGATTCTCAATCAGGGGGCCAGTGCCCATTGAAGTCCTCAGCAGACTTCCAAGGGTGCTGCAAAATGGCTTAAAATTATTTTTAGAAATTCCAACTGGTTCCTGGAAACTGTTCATGGAAAACCTGGAGTTAAAAAAACTGTGATTTATAGACATAAAATAAGAAACACATATACATAATACATATGAATTTGCTTATTGTAAGCAAAACCCCTAATAGAGTCTTTGAATATTGTTTTGAACAATTGAGAGCCTTATTATTATTTTATATATTTATTCATTTATTTGGCTATATTGTCTAGTGTTTTTTTTTCTGAATATAGAGTTTTTCACGACGCGTCATCAATTGGCCATATTGGCGGCACTGAACATAAACAATGCCACTGAACCAAACAAAACTCGCATTGTTCGCTGATTATTGCTGCTTCAAATGGTCAATTATTGTCATGTTTTGGGCTGTACTAATGGAAAAACATTTGGAGTACGACAGACTGCCAAAAGTTATAACAAATCAAGGAGGAGAATGCAAAAAACAGAGGGAAAAAGGCATTTGTGGTTGGCGAACTGAAGCAGGATTTCCAGGGCAAGAATCTTGACAACATTCATGTTTGTTCTTATCATTTCTGGTCAGGTAGGTGAAATATTAGGCTAATATCTTAATTAATACTGCTTGTATGTATCTTTACCACCTATGAACTTTAGTTTGTCAAAATATTGCGCCCTTTCCTGCTTACTAAGTCATCTATATGATTTAACAGCTTCCACACTTTTTTTCTCCATGGTTTAGACAGCATAAATTAGCAGAACAATGTATTCAGTACATTTACCGTGCAATCCATGCTGTTGTTTACATCCAAGTTTTGCCAATATGCCCAACCTCTATTATATCATTACACTTGTAGATGGTGAAAATTAACTTAATTTGTGTTATGAATCATTGAATTATTTACTCAAGATTCCTTGAAAAATACTGATTCAAAAGGAGCAATACAAAGCAACTAGCTGATTTCAAAGTATCGTTCAGTCAGAGTAGGCACTGTATTTGACAATGAAGTCAAAATCTTGGTGGAAATAGCTTATCCCAGTATTTTTCACCTACTGACTACTGTGAACTGTGACATACTTCTCATTTTAAAAGAGGTGTTCACTTCCAGATTAAAAAATTGCTAATATTTAATCACTTGCATGCAATCCAAGTTTATGTCTTTCTTTCTTCAGTCACAATTAAGGTCTTTGAGGAAAAAAAATCCAAGATTTTTCTCCATATAGTGGTCAACAGGCTGAAGGTCCAAACGGCAGTTTCAATGCTGCTACAAAAGACTCTACATGATCCCAGTTGAGGAATAAGGGTCTTATTTAGTACAACGATCTGTCGTTTTCTTAAAACAAAACAAATGTATATAGTTTTTAACCACAAATGCTCGTCTTGAACTAGCCTGACCTCACGCATTACATAATGATGTTGGAAAGTTCAGGCGTGACGTAGGTGGAAGTACTGACCCGGTGTTTATAAAGTGAACGTGCAAAGAAAGTCAAACAACCTTTACAAATAAAAGTTAAAACAACGATGTCAGACGATTTAGAAGTTGGAGTTTTTCACCCTACCCCACCTTTTGTAAACGAAGTACATGGATGAAGAACGAACCACTCATGACCTTTCCAACATGATTACGTAATGCATGAAATTGTACACTCACTTCACAGAGCTAGTGCAAGACGAGCATTTGTGGATAAAAAGTATATAAATTTTATGTTTTTTTAAGAAAATGACACCGTTTTTTTTTTTTTTTTACATAAGACTGTTTTTTCTCAACTGGGATCCCTTTGAAGCTACATTGGAACTGCAGTTTGGACCCACTGGCCACGATTTAAAAAATCCTGGAACGTTTTCCTCAAAAACCTTAATTTCTTTGTGACTGAAGAAAGAAAGGCCTAAACCTCTGGGATGACATGGGGATGACAATTATTACAGAATTTTCATTCTGGAATAAACTAATCCTTTAAGTACTACTTGTTGCATATTATGGCATATTACTGGTAATTTGTCGCCTTTATTGGTGGCTTGCTAAAACCACTAAATCCTAATGGAATATGTCCCAAAACACACTGCAGGAAACCATTTTTAATAGTGTTAATGGTTTATAGTTTATGGTTTGTAATGGTATTTGTAGTGAAAACCATTCAAATTTATGGTTTCTATTTCCTGCTGGAAAAAAAACAAACAAACAAAAAATACCAAAAAATACGAGAAACCTAATGAAATTAGAAAATTCTAATGGTTTCCACTTCGAATACCGTTACAGACATTGGAAACCATCAACTATTAACCATTCCAAAATGGTTTTTTTTTCTGTAGTGTGTTTTGGGACATATTCCATTAGGATTTAGTGGTTTTACCAAGCCACCAATAGAAGGCGAGTAGAGTACAGTACCAGTAGAGTACAGTTGACATTCAAACTAATACAATTACCATTATAACCAGTGAAACCATTACAAATTTTATAATGGTTTAATTTTTTTAGCAGGGACTGATGAGTCGCTCTGAGTAAGTCAGTCATTGAAACAATCACTCAACCAAATTAGTCAAAAACATTAATTCCTGGAACACCTGTGTCTACATAATTTACTCAGTATTCATTGGATAATTTACCCAAAAACGAAAATTCTGTTATTAATTACTCACCCTCATTTTGTTCCAAATCAGTAAGACCTTTGTTCATCTTCAGAACACAAATGAATATTTTTGATGAAATCCGAGAGCTTTCTGACCCTCCATAGACAGCAAGAGTCCTACCACCCTGGTGAAAAAAAACAGCTAAAACCAGCCTAGGCTGGTTGGCTGGTTTTAGCTGGTCAGCAGGCTGGTTTTAGAGGGGTTCTGGCCACTTTCCCAGCCTGGTCAGGTTGGTCTTAGCTGGTCAGACTGGGAAACCACCAGCTTAAACCAGCTACAACCAGCCAACCAACAGGGCACAGTCAAGGTCCAGAAAGGAAGCAAGAACATCAACAAACTAGTCCATGTGACATCAGTGGTTCAACTGTAATTTTTACGAAGCTACGAGAATACTTTTGTATGCAAAAAACGTGGTCTAAGTATGGTCAGAGAGCTGTCTGGTTTTATAAACTAACCCTTTAACCCCTTGTTTATTGAGTTGTTGTGGATTCAATCCACTGGAGTTCTGTTCTTGTTAAAACTTAACTAAAAGTAACCACCACTTGTATTTATAGTTTTTTGTACACAAATACAGGAGCCCCTACAAACCTTTTAACAGTTAATCGTTCTTTCCTTTGAGGTATTTATACAACTATTTATTGTAAAAAGGCGAAATGACATCAGATAATCTAAGTCATTAACTGAATAAATGTGATTAATTATTAGCCATAATAGCCCTGCTCTCTTCAAACAGTAGGCTACTGATCTGCAGTGCTGTCACACCTGGATACATACAGCCACTGACTGTATGAGTGACGTGAAGCGAACAGGTAACAACCACGTGGTTACTTAGCAACAGAAAGAAAGATTAGGTTGCTAAGAGACAGCCGCGGTACTCACTGACGGTTGATTCAGAGTGTATTCATTTTCAGATATTAATGACAATAGGCAATCACGACAGAATCACTTACATAAACAGAGCTCGTTGAGAGGAGGTGAAACAGGTATCCATCGATTTGAAGTAATAAGTGGTGTGCTCACGTGCAGCACGTCAGTGGTGAGTTTTCTTACACATGCTCTTCATTCGCGTGCTGGTATTTACTCCCTGGTATTTACCGCTCATGACGCGCAGCGTGTTTACGCAAGGAGACAGAAAATGCTGCTGACAGCTATGGCAAGCCTTATGAACATTAAATCTTTCAAACTAACTAATATGGTCAGACGAGTAAGATACAATACACACACACCCAGAGAGAGAGAGAGAGTGAGCCATTACTTTGTAATTCTGTGTGAGATTTCTGAGGGTTTTTTCAGTGGGTCATCTTGACTTCATATTTGAGCATCATTTATGAGACCTATTCCATTTAAACTGTTTTTAGGTTAAATTATCTTTTTGTCATTGAATAATTATGAATGTAGGCTACTATGGATATTAAAAGTTTTTTAATGGTGGATTTAAATGTGTGCTGTAAAGTAATAATTATTTGTGACCCTGGACCACAAAACCAGTCGTAAGTAGCACAGGTATATTTGTAGCAGCAGCCAAAAATACATTGTATGGGTCAAAATTGTCGATTTTTCTTTTATGCCAAAAATCATTAGGATATTAAGTAAAGATCATGTTTCATGAAAATATTTTGTTAATTTCCTGCCGCGAATATATCAAAACTTTTTGCACCCTCAGATTCCAGATTTTTAAATGGTTGAATCTATTTCTATCAAATATTGCCCTGTCCTAACAAACCATATATCAATGGAAAGCTTATTAGATGTATACATCGCAATTTTAAAAAATTTACCCTTATGATGTGGATTTGTGGTCCATGTCACATTTTTACTTTGAAGTGAAAAGTCAAATTAAATAAAAAAATTAAACCCCCTCAGAATTGGGTCAGAAGGCCTCCAGTTTACATGTTTATACTAAAAATGTATTAATTGTATAATTGTATAATTCATATAATTAATAGGGCCGGGACTCGATTAAAAAATTTAATCTAATTAATTAGAGGCTTTGTAATTAATTAATCGAAATTAATCGCATTTTAATCGCATATAAATATTTGACCTGAGAACAGTGAGAAGTAAGTTTTTTTATATGGATTTTTAGTATACCATTGAATAATGACTGAATAAATAAGCTTAAGCAACAAAATATTGTTTATTTTTGTTCAACCAAGTCCAACAGACCAGTGCAATATTGCCATTAAGTGTAGCAATAGGCTTGATGTGCTGCGGTGATATGAAAATTCCTTGTTGCATAGCTTGCACACAACCATGCTCTTTTCGACGCTTCCATCCATTCGTTTTTTGTAACAAAATTTCCCATCCACAGGGCCAACCAAAGTGGTCCCATCAGCTTTTTTGTCCATGTTCACTGTGGTTTGTTTTGCTGCGTCCCAATTCGCCTACTTATACTATGCCCTATAAGTATGTACTCTTTTTGTGAAGAAAAGTACATACTTTTGAGTATGTAGCAGAATAGTAGGCAAGCTTTGGGACATACTACTTCGTCATAACTGTGTCTTTAACGGACGCTCTGTTGCTTAGTTACCTGAATCCTGTCACTGTTTAAACTGCCCTGTCAATCATCACAGTTAACATTATCTACATTTTGTTTAATTTAATTTCCTACCGTATTAGAGAGAAATTAAGAGGCACGTTCTTTAACGAGTCTTTCATGCCGAGAACTCTGCTCTTGTGTTTGCTTAATTATGCATTTAAACATTAATGACCAAACCTATCATTATAAATGTTGCTGCACATGGAATATAACGCGGATAACATTTAAAAAATATTTTTTATCAGGTTACACACTGATTATTTATCACTCAAACCCCTTTCTCTACCTGTCCGTTGGTCGCGCATATCCTCCATGTTTGTAGTTTTTTAACACTTTTTATGCGTGTTTGTAGTTCTAATCGAATCCTCGTTCACGGCGCAGTGTGTTGTGGGCAATATTAACCGTTAGACAGTGTGCATTGATCGTTAAGTAGTAGACCATCCGGGAATCTTTGGAATACTTTTTTAAACATACTACGATTTGGGACGTACAATACTATTTAGGACGGACGCAGCTTGTCTGAACGCTAGTTGGTGCTCCAGGATATTCGGTCCGCCGAGTCTCATCCAGTGAGAAACGTTCCGCTGTGCAAAACTAAGTGCGATTAAAATGCGTTAAAAAATTTTAACGCGTTATTTTTGTGTAATTAATTAATCTAAATTAACGCGTTAAAGTCCTGGCCCTAATAATTAATAATTACATTAATTAGACGTATATTTCAAATATATTCTTTACTTGTTGACTTTAACCTATTCATTCTCATTATTCATTTATAGGCCAGTTAAGAGAAATTATTCAGTTTGAATTTATAGTCTACTACTATTATATCATGTTTCAACTCTAAAATTACAGAATCACGCTGAGATCATCATAATGCAGCTGTCAATTATGGCATGCAGCAGTTAGGAGAAAAACTTACCTTTAATCGTCTATATTGGCACAGATAAACAAGCAGTGGTTTACTTTAAAGGGATCATGACATGGATTATTGTTGTTATTTTAATATATTCCATGAGGTTTACTTGTAATGTAAATTTTTCTACAAAATAAATACATAAAAAATAAATAAATAAATATGTGAAAAAATAATTATTTTCAGCCCTCATTATGACCCTCTAAAATGACCTGTTTTATTGGGCGGGTCCTTTAAGGCTTGTCAGGAATTGGCCACTGTTATGATTGGCTAACGTCATTGCATAGGAAACAGTATCAACGCCCCCTCGCTATTGCATGTAAGTGTTTTGACAACATGATCAAACAAAACCAGCCATTTCCAGGCAAAGCATTATAAAATAATTTACTTACCGTTTGTGATGCAGCTGCAGTCAGATCTAGTACTGCTTCATCTTTCAACAAATGTTTCTTTGTTTATCTCCATGACACTTTACCTTGTTTACAAAACAAAATGCTCCGATCAATCCTTAGACACGATCTGAGAAGCCATTAAAAATAAACTATCCACTTGATATGGTGAGAAGATGACTATTCGTCGATGTCTTGTTTTGGAGGCGGTGTTTATGCAAATGACTGCATCCTGAGTGACCTTTAAGGAGCTTGAATAAATAAATACTTTATAATGAGGAGGACATTTTAAGCTATGAAACTTGCAGGATGTTTTAATGGTACAAAGACCTTTTATATGACAAAAGTTTAAGGCAAATTTGATTTCTCATGTCATGACCCCTTTAAAAGGCAGATAGGCAGTGTGTGAGGGAATGCATCCTTGTTGTAAGAACCAGAATCTATCAATTGCATTTCTATATATGTTTTCTAATCTATTCTAATTTGGGATCAATAAATAATTGTATCTTATTCGTATAATCCTAAAATTTCTAATAAAAATCTTACAAATAAAAAAAAATAACCAACATAAAAGATTTAGTAACACAGAAATCTATTTTAAGGAATAAAATTCAGCGGGGCTTGCCATAGACAAACCAAAGCTCTCCGCTTTTTTTTCTTTTTTTTTTTTTTTTTTCCAAATTCAATTAACCTGTGACGCTGGCCCGCCTCTGTGCGAGGGTTCGGCGCGGTTCAGCACTCTGATTTTACGCGCAAGCGTTGATTTATCTGTCTGTTAACACGGTCGAACATGCGCGCGCCGTGCTGTGCGCGAGGTCTACATGACGTGAAAGAGCAGCATATTCCTCCAGGACACTTTGAGGGTTACTTCTGCACCTGAATGCGACCAGAGAGTGAGAACTCGACGAGGAAGATCGCGCAGGTGTTCAGCAGCCCGAACCTCACGAAGAATGCAACTTCTCACCTGCGCATAAGGTAAGTCACCGGAGCCGTTGCTGGTGTGCTCGCGAATACGCTTCAACCGAGAGTAGCGCGCTTCAAATGTTACAAGCTTTATGGGAATGACAGCTAAACTGTCATGCGTTTTGGATATGTATGTGTATAATACGGGTGGGGCATTTAGAAAGGTATTCAGCGCTTATATATAGAAGTAAATGAACAAGTACATGTACAAGTACTAGTACATTTTTCTATAGGATGCAGAGAATATGTTATATAAGCATTGTGTCTATTATTATTGTATCACGCTATAGATTGAAACTGAGAAGATTCATAGTAAACTATGGAATTAGCATCATTCATCCTGCCCCCTGCCTGCATAAGAATAGCTCACACACATAGAGGTGCTGCTGCCTGTATCGTTTGCCTATGTGTGGCAATTTCTATTAATATCTTGCTCCATTTAAATCATCCTAACCCACTTTAAGTCTATATATCATGAGAACATAGTACCATGAAATTAACAGACTGTGATATATAAAATGATAGATGCTCATATTACTATAAAAATGTAGACAGAAGTCATTTGTATTTGTTATTTGCCAGATCTTGGGAGCTTAGTGCTTAGTTTAATTTAAAATGTAATATATATATATATATTACATTTTATTTTTACTTATTTACTATTGTTAATAAAATGTTAAAGCTGCAGTCCGTAACTTTTTTGAGTTCACAATTTATATAATAAGTGAGTGCATAATGAATTCATTTTCCATTTGACTTCCATTTGGAATCACTATGGTACCTACTTTTTATAGAAGGTTTGCACTTACGTATGATTTGGTAAGTTACCCGGATGCGCAGCCATATTGACGATACCTGGGTGTAAACAACAGCATGGATTGCATGGGTAATGTACTACAGGATATGTTGTTCTGCTAATTTATGCTGTCTAAACCACGGAAAAAAACATGTGGAAGCTCCTATATCATATAGAGGACTTAGTATGAAAGGGCGCAATATTTTGACAAACTAAAGTTAATAGGTGGTAAAGATATGTACGAGCAGTATTAATTAAGATATTAGCCTAATATTTCACCTACCTGACCGGAAATGACAAGAACAAACTTGAATGTTGTCAGGATTCTTGCTCTGAAAATCCTGGTTCAGTTTGGCCAACCACAAACCTTTTGTTTCTCAGTTTTTGTGCACTCTTTTGTACACTTCTTGATTTGTTATAACTTTTGGCACTCCATAATACTCCAAATGTTTTCCCGGTCTGACTGATTAGTACAACCCAAAACATGACAATAATTGATCATTTTCAACAGCAATAATCAGCTAAATTTATGAGTTTTGTTCGGTTCTGGTTATGTTCTTCTGCAAGAAGAGTTCTCTTTAAACCGCTAGAGTGCAAAAAGTTACAGACTGTTTTTAAATGTGCTATATAAACAACCATTGAACTACGTTCATAGTTACCAGATACATATTAATCCAAATAAAACAATCAACTGTTTTGAATAGATGTATTTGTAAGTTCATGTGGTGCTGAAATTAACTGAATCAAACTGATTTGAGTTGAATAACTACACTGTTTTCTTCTGCATATAGCTTAATTGAACTTGTTTATAACTGGTAAACTTAACACAGTTATTGAACTGACCTGAACCAACACTGAACTGACTTGAGTTGAATAATGACACTATTGACCCTGTTGTAGAGTCGCTTTACAGCAGAACTAGGATTTGTCTTTTGAATTTTGCATAACTGCTTCTGTCATTTTCCTTTTTATTACCATAAACCTGCTTTGTAACAGTCTCTTTTACTTATATGTGACCCTGGACCACAAAACCAGTCATAAGGGTCCATTTTTTAAAATTGAGATTTATACATCATCTTGTTAGGATAGGGCAGTATTTGGCCTTGACTTGTTATAAAGTGATTATTTAATTTTTCCTCATCTCTCTCCTGTTTCACGTTTTTCTTTCTTAGAGGCTGCTGGCCTATGAATGGGACTGTGCTGTGGCCAACGCTGCTTCAGTCAGGACTATGTGCTGCCCATGTGCCACTCTGAATGCACTGGCCAACTGTTTGCGAGAGCAGGGAGGGTGGGGCGGGCCACCGGGGGCGAGGCGGAAACAGGGCGATGCCCCCTCCGTTCCGGATCGCGGTGCTGGGAGCACAGGGGGTGGGCAAGACAGCCATTGTGCAGCGCTTTCTTCACGATGACTACAGTGAGGTGGCGGTGTCCAGTAAGACCCGGCGGGTGCATCTTTCTGCCGCAGTGCTCAATGGTCATGTGCATGACCTTCAGATCACAGATTATCCAGCCATCAGCAGCTTTCCTGTCAGCTCTCTGCAGGTACAGTAAGCAACATATCACAACACTGGACATGGTCTCATAATATAACTCTGACCTGACCCTGTGTGGGGGCAAGGTTTATTATATTTGAGGTATCCAAAAAACACCCATAGGGAAGGGAAATCACTAATTAGATCTCTACAGTGAGACAAAACCCTGAGAAAATGACCCTGCTTGTCTCTAGAGTTGTGGAAATCTGTAAAAAGTGGTAACGGAGTTATTACTGTGAGGATTTATTTCTACCTGATCTGACCTAATGATTACTAATTTGTTTTATCTATTTGTTTAATTTAAATCATTTTATTTCCTCCACGTTATATGTGGCCCCATACATTTTAGGGAAACATCTGTGAAAACTGTTTTCAGCTCAAATATTTCACATGATATTCTTTAGAAATTAAAAATCTGTTTTATATATACACTGCCATTCAAAAGATTTTTAATGTTTTTTTTAAGACATCTTTTCTGCTCATCAAGGCTGTGTTTATTTAATTAAAAATACAGAAAAAAAACATAATATTGTGAAATATTATTGCAATTTAAAATAGTCTTAATATTTAATTTATTCCTGTAATGCAAAGCTGAATTTTCAGCATCATTACTCCAGCCTTCAGTGTCACTTGATCCTTCAGAAATCATTCTAATATGCTGATTTGTTATCAGTGTTGGAAACAGATTTGCTTATTAATATTTTTTTTTTTTGGAACCTGTGATACTTTTTTTCAGGACTCTTTGATGAATAAAAGTTAAAAAGAACAGCATTTATTTAAAAAAGGAAATCTTCAAAGTTTTGGAGTAGTATTTTTTTCTTTCTTTCTTTGAAAGAAATGAATACTTTTATTCAGCAAGGATGTATTAAATTAATAAAAAAGTGATAGTAAAGACTTGTTCGAAAAGATTTCTGTTTTAAATAAATGCTGTTCTTTTTAACTTTTTATTCATCAAAGAATCTTGAAAAAGGTATTACAGGTTCCAAAAAAATATTAAGCAGCACAACTGTTTCCAACACTGATAATAAATCTGCATATTATAATGATTTCTAAAGGATCATTCAACACTGAAGACTAATGGCTAATGAAAATTCAGCTTTGCATCACAGAAATAAATAATATTTTAAAGTATATTAAAACAGAAAACTGTTAATTTAAATTGCAATAATATTTTATAACATAATTTTTTCTTCCTGTAGTTTTGAATAAATAAATGGAACTTTGATGAGCCTAAGAGACTTCTTTAAAAAACATAAAAAAATCTTACTGATGCCAAACGTTTAAACAGTGTGTGTTTATGTGTAAGTGTGTATGTGTGTGCATCAACAGTTGTATCATTTGTGTCTGTTTTTAATACATTTTAGACAGATTTAATAGTTATGTTTGTTTTATTGTTAATTTAAAACTCTCCTCTCTCCTGGACTATAAAACTTTAAAATTTTCCTCTAGGCATAGAAACTAGAGGCAGATACAGCTTCATCTGATACCAGATGAATGTCTTTCTGAATGTTTCCCAAAACTACTACATTTTTTTTCTTCCTTTTGGAATCTAAATACAAATAATTTAATTTAAAAATGACATTCTGTTGACCCTTTAAATCGCCTTAATGTTTCTAACCAATCAGCCCTACCTTGGTAACTGTTGCTGACATTATTACTGTTATTCAGCAAGCTTTGTAATGTGAGTGTGTAAAAGTCACATGCGTTTGTATTCATTTTACAGTAGGTATTGATTCAGATAACAATAGTGGGAATAACATTCACCGTACAGAAAGTATTTTGTAGAAACAGTTTTGCTCACACATTTTTGTTATGAAACTGCAATATGCGTGCCTTGATTCTGGACATTTTTATCATGTAAACGTTAATTTTTTTTAAACACTTAGTTTCATATATTATATCCACACAGTGTCAGAGGGTGGAAGAGCTTTGTGAGGGCCAATTAAGCAGAATATTGTCAGTGTTTTGATAAGGGCTCTATAAGTTTATGCTCACTGAGAGCTTTAGTATTGTAGAATGGTTTATAATGAAGCAGTAGCTTGAGAGCACATGGTTCTGTGCAACACTTGTGATTTCAGACAGCTTGAAAGGATAAAAGAGCCACTTGAGCAGCGAGGCCTTTTGTCTCAGTTAACTATTCTTTCTCAGTGGTGTCATAATGATTCAGTGCTTTAATTAGTGACAATGGGAAGAGAGGATTCTTTCATAACTTTACATTTATAATTTTATTCTCAACTGGAGTTTCCTGTCAGAGAGCTAGCGGGTTAGCTTGGGCTATCATTAACCAGGTGATTTAGACAACTGTTGTTCATGCTTCAATTCATGCATTTCTCTTCAATTCGTGTCCATTATAGGCACTGTAACCATTTTGATCTTAAAAAGCACCCACCTTCTACTAAAACATGTAATTTGTTTGTAAATTGCTGAATGTGCCATCAGCATGCCCTCTATCTGTCTCCACATGGCCGATATACACAAATAGATGGGGGGAATAAGGGTGCTCATCTTTACTGGTTTTGCATGTATTACCTGTTTTACACTCCTATCTTTTTGAGTTATAACTTATTCCCCAAAGCAAATCAGTTGTAAACTAGCACATAATGATCAGTTCAGGTTCCAAGGTTCTGAATGAATCATCTGAACATGAGTAATATGAATCTCATAATGTTATGAATGCTTGGTGTTATTAGTTGAACTCTTGTATTAACCCTGTAAATCGTATTCTCATTTTTCTAAATGGAAGAGTTTATTCAAGCTTTAGACACTATGTTTTTAAAACAAAATTATATGAATGTGTTGTTTGTTTGGTATCATATTGGATACATGGGGCTTTTATATCTCAAATAGTCAAATAGTATGATATACAGTAGGAGCATATGGAGCTCGTACTACAAAAAAACTTTAATCCTTCAGGCCCAAACTGAGCAGAAATACACAATTTGTTGCAGTTGCTGATATTTACATGAAATTCTGATAGCTTGTAATGTAAAACAATGAACCATTTATTAAATTTGGTAAATTTCAGAACATTATAGCAAACCACTTACTTAAATAAATTAAAGAGATAGCTCACCCAAAGATTTGATGAAAATGTGATGGTTATCTGCTTACCCCCAGGGCATCCAAGATGTAGGTGACTTTGTTTCTTCAGTAGAACACAAACAAGGATTTTTAACTCAAAGCTCCATGGCTTTGAGAGTCAAAAAACATACAAAGACAAAACCAAATTAAACCTTTAACAAATTAAAAATGTTTACTGTTTAACTACAAATGCTCATTTTGCACTAGCTGGACTTCACACATTACATAATCATGTTAAAATAGTCACGCATGATGTAGGCAGAAGTACCGACCCAGTGTTTACAAAGCAAACATGCAAAGACAGTTAAACTGCCTTTGAAACTAATGATGTTGGGCGAGTTTTTCACCCTACCCTACTTTTTTGAACTGGAGTACACAGACGAAGAATAACCGCGTGTGACCTTTCCAAGGTGATTACGTAATGCATGAAGATCAGAGCTAGTGCAAGACGAGCATTTGTAGTTAAAAAGTATTTACATTTATATATTTTTTAGAAAATGACCGATCATTTTGTTAGATAAGACCTTATTCCTTGTCTGGGTCTTACCGATTGAAGAAAGAAAGACATGAACATCTTGGATGACATGGGGGTAAAATTATTAGGAAATTTTTATTTTGGAAGTGAGCTATTCCTTTAAAAGCCTGGTGTATCACATTTGATACACAAATTTCAACAAATAAAATACAATATAAAAGTTATTCTTACATTTACTTCACAGTATAAAGACACGTTAACAACAAACTGAAGAGGGATGTTTTTTACAATTATGCTAAAAGGTCTTTTACTTGCTAAAAAGTATAAACTATTTATCAACTGCATAGTCTCAGCTGTTTGCTTTCACTTAAGACCAAAATTACTATGTTTACAAGGATACTTACAAAGGCATGCTTTTTGACACAAAAGTATGTGTATTTAACCACTCAAGGCCTATAAAGCGGCAAAAGTAACGCTGTTCAACACTCCTGCACTTGTCTTCACATAAAAATGAATAGAAATTAAACTTGGATATATTTTAGAGTAGTCAATGTGCAGCTTGTATAGATATTATCGTCCTCTAACAACAACTCAACAGCCATTATTGTCAAAATAGCTGCCAACAGAAAGTGATAACAGCAGTATGTTTTTTAACCATGCAAAAACACATGTCCTATTTATCATGTTTATGTTTTTGTCTGCTTGACAGGATCATACAAACTTGTGTATCTTGTATTAGAGCAGTTATAATTTGGTGCTTTAAGTACAATTCTCTCATACTGACCACTGGATATTCAATATGGCATCTCATGGCAAAGAACTCAGAGGATTTGAGAATTAGAATGGTTGCTCTCCACAAAGATGGCCAAGGCTATTAAAGGTTCAGTAACACACTGAAAACGAGTTACACAGTGGTCAGGGTCATACAGAGTTTTTCCAAGATGTGTTACATTCGGAACAGGCCTTGCAAGGGTCGATCAACGAAGTTGAGTACTCGTTCTGTGCGTCAGGTCTGGGTTAAAAAAAAACAGATGCATGAGTGCTGCCAGCATTGCTTTAAAGTTTGCAGAAGTGGAAGGTCAGCTTGTCAATGCTCAGACCATACGCCACACACTGCAACAAGTTTGCATGGGCATCGTCCCAGAAGGAAGCATCTTCTGAAGCTGGCTCACAAGAAAGCCTGCAAACAGTTTGCTGAAGACAACCTGTCCAAGAGCATCAATTACTGGAACCATGTCCTGTGGTCTGATGAGACTAAGACAAACTTGTTTGGCTCAGATGGTGTCCAGCATGTGGTAGCGATGCCCTGGTGAGAAGTACCAAGAAAATTGTGTCTTGCCTACAGTCAATCATGGTGGTGGTAGCATCATGGTCTGGGGCTGCATGAGTGCTGCTGGTACTAGGAAGCTGCAGTTTATTGAGGGAAACATGGATTCCAGTATGTACTGTACATTCTGAAGCAGAACATGATGCCTTCCCTCCAGAACCTAGGCCGAATGGCAATTTTCCAACATGATTTGTTGCCAGCTATTTTGACAATAATGGCTGTATGTTGAGTATTTTTTTTAGGGGACAATAAATCTATACTGCTATACAAGCTGTACATTGACTACTCTAAAATATATAATTTCTATAGTATTGTCTCTTAGAAGATATACTAAAATGGTTGCTGAAATGTGGGGGTGTACTCACTTTTGTGAGATACTGTAGCTAAATTAGTTCTTATTCGCTGAAGATTGCATTTTAACGGCTTAAAATCACTTGTTCTTAAACCACAATGCCCACCACTAGGACTTAGAAAGCTGGATATGAAATATAATATAGTAGGCTAAAGTTAACTGAACTTTGGATTTGTTTCACATGATTAGGATCTTGTGTTGCTTTTTCTCTGTGCAGGAATGGTCAGATGTTTGCTGTCGTGGCATTCGGAGCGCTCATGTCTACATTCTGGTTTATGACATCTGCTGTTTCGACAGCTTTGAGTATGTCAAGACCATGCGGCAGCAGATCTTAGAGACCAGGTACGTGATAGGAATATAAGCCTCTTTTTGTTCCTTCACACCTTTACATCTTTGCACCCTTCTCTCTTCCTATTGTGCTTTATCTCTCTGTTTTTGTCCATACCCTGTTTTTTTCTGTGCTGCTTTATCATGTTTCCAAACCCTTCTGTTCTTCTTCTACAATGCTTGATGGTTGCTGTAATTTAATTTTAAAGGCAAGACTCTTCTGTAATCATGGGCTGCCAGCACAGTGGGTCATTTCTTCATCATTTGGATCCAAATCAACAGAAATGCCTTCCCTTCTCCTCTGCTGATTGCAAAGGGCATGTAATGTCATCATCAAAAGCCAATTCAAAAGCCTCAGAGACTTTTTGCTTTGTACCCGGGCAGATTTGATGATGACGAAGCCTAATTGTGACTGTTTTGGCTGCCTACTAATGCGTGTTTAATATCTCTTTGATATCATTCACTGTTTGACTTGATATCCATATGTCAACACTTTTGGCAAGGTGCTGCTTGAATTCATTATCACGTTATTGTGTGAACAAACACCTTTTTTCTTGCTCTGATTAAATAAGTTGGTGCTTTATAGTAAATATCATACATATCTGAGCATCTCTTGCAACTGACATATATGAGACCAATTTTTAGTAGTGTCTATACCATCCAAGCCCAAATATTGTGTTTGTAGAACTAATAAATTAGCTACAATGCAAGAAACCATTTACATAGTCCGCATTTTTATTTAGTTAAAATACAGTTGAAGTCAAAATTTTGCACACACCTTGCAGAATCTGCAAAATGTTAATTATTTGACCAAAATAAGGGGATCATACAAAATGCATGTTATTTTTTATTTAGTACTGACCTGAATAAGATATTTCACAAAAAAAGTTAACATATAGTCCACAAGAGAAAATAATAGTTGAATTTATAAAAATCATCCAGTTCAAAAGTTTACATACGCTTGATTCTTAATACTGTGTTGTTACCTGAATGGTCCACAGCTGTTTTTGTTTTGTTTGGTTTGGTTTAGTAATAGTTGTCCTAAACAGTTAAACTGCTTGCTGTTGCTCAGAAAAATCCTTCAGGTTCCACAAATTCTTAGGTTTTTTTTTTTTTAGCATTTTTGTGTATTTGAACCCTTTCCAACAGTGACTGTGTGGTTTTGAGATCAATCTTTTTACATTGAGGACAACTGAGGGACTCTATGCAACTATTACAGAAGGTTCAAGTGCTCAAAGATGCATAAAGAATTTGAAGATCAGGGTAAATTTATTTTGTCTTCTGGGAAACATGTAAGTATCTTCTGAAGGGCAGTGCTAAATAAAAAAAATATATGATATTTAAGCAAAATAAGAAAAATGTACACATCTCCATTCTGTTCAAAAGTTTACACCCAAGTTTGCATGAGTCTCCAAGTTGTCCTCAGTGTGAAAAAATGGATCTCAAAATTATACAGTCATTGTTGGAAAGGGTTCAAATACACAAAATGATGAAAAAACAAAGAATTTGTAGAACCTGAAGGATTTTTCTGAAGAACAGGGGGTGGTTTAACTGTTCAGGACAAACACGGGACTCATGAACAACTATCACAAAAAAACAAAACAGCTGTGGATCATTTAGGTAACAACTTATAATATTAAGTCAGTGGGATAACAAATGATTTTAAGTTGATTTTTTTATATATGTATATGTAAACGTGTACGTGTATATGTAAACCTCTTTTATGTGAAATATCTTATTCAGGTCAGTACTAAATAAAACATAACATGCATTTTGTATGATCCCTCTTATTTTGGTCAAATAATTAACATTTTGCAGATTCTGCAAGGTGTATGTAAACTTTTGACTTCATCTGCATATAAAACATCTTTAAAACAAGATAAATGTACTTTGTATTATAATACAATGTTTACACTGTCACAATATGTAAACTATTACAGCAAAGCTCTATTCATAAAATAAGATATAATATAATTTGACTTGTTTTCAAGGAATATGTCTTTGTACACTATTAGGGTTTTTTTGTGATTTATTCTTAAAATTAGAAAAATCATTTTTAAATAGCAGGCAAAATAGCCAAAACTATTTTTGAGGTGTATAAATTTGTTTGAGTTGCTAAAGAGAGAAAAAAATCAGTTTTTAGAAGAAGACAGAATCCAAGATGCTTTATGTATCGGAGTAATACACACAGCGACAGTGATGCTTCATCGTTATTTAAATTCAGCTCAGTCCCCGATTGGCTTAAACGGTCAGTGTGGGCGTCCGCGGTGAGCCTGTCACTCAGAGGTAGATTTATCGTAATCAATGGCGTCAGCTGTCATGCTTTGCTTGCGTCAAGGCCTGTGCAGCGAGGCAGGCAGTTCTGCTGACAAACATTCATGTTTTATTGATCCAGGCAGAACACAATTAAGTCACCTTGGCCCGACACTGCCTCACAGCCTCTGCCATACAATAGGAAGAGGACGGAGGAAGGGCTGGTTTGATTCACTGATCTGATCTGCTAATACCCAGCAGAAGTGAGAGCACTGGCTGTTCCTGTGATAAGACAGACCCTGTTAGTGTGAGGAATTAAAAGGCAGTTAATTATTTAGGGTCAATTTACAGTAGCTGTCCAAAATGTACAGTAACTGACAGCATTTTAAGGTATCATAAGCATGCTGTATGACCTTGAAGATTTCGAAAAGCTGGGCAGCAACATTATGCTGCCTTCTTAAATGATAATCTTTTCAATTTTTCTGTCAAATCAAAATTGAATCCCACTGGCTAAAAACACTTGTTGTGTCTGTTTTGTTGCTTCTCTCTTTAAAATACACATATAGCTATTCAGTTATGTGTCAACCAACCCCACAACCTGCACAGCATAGGTTTATCAACAGCATTACAATTTCACAGCACAGCTTTATGAATAGGAAATATTTAGGAATATAGGAAATATTTGAGTCTGTTTTTTCAGGAAATTAAACATTGCATTTGCACCTACTGTAAGTTACAGTTTACATAAACCTTGCAGAATCTGCAAAATGTTAATTATTTTACCAAAATAAGAGGGATCATACAAAATGTATGTTATTTTTAATTTAGTACTGAGCTAAATAAGATATTTCACATAAAAGATGTTTATAGTACATATAGTCCACAAGACAAAATAATAATTTAATTTATAAAAAATTACCCCCTTCAAAAGTTTACATACACTTGATTCTTAATACTGTGTGTTTTTGAAGTGATAGTTATTCACGAGTCCCTTGTTTGTCCTGAACAGAAAAATCATTCAGGTCCCACAAATTCTTTGGTTTTTCAGCACTTTTGTGTATTTGAACCCTTTCCAACAAGAATGTATGATTTTTGAGATCCATCTTTTGACAATGAGGACAACTGAGGGACTCATGTGCAACTATTACAGAAGGGGCAAACTTTCCAGAAGGAAAGACAATGCATTAAGAGCCGGGGGTGAAAACTTTTTTAATTTGAAGATCAGGGTAAATTTAGCATCAGTGAGTGTTTGAACCTTCTGTAATAGTTGCAAATATGCTCCTTAGTTGTCCTCAGTGTGAAAAGATGGATCTCAAAATCATACAGTTGTTGGAAAGGGTTCAAATAAACAGAAATGCTGAAAAACCAAAGAATTTGTAGGACCTGAAAAATTCTGAAGAACAGCGGACAGTTTACCTGTTTAGGACAAACAAGGAACTCATGAACAACTATCACCAAACATCGTTCAGGTAACAACACAGTATTAAGAACCAAGTGTATGTAAACTTTTGAACAGGGTCATTTTTATAAATTCAATTATTATTGTCTCTTGTGAACTACATGTAAATGTATTTTATGTGAAGTATCTTATTCAGGTCAGTATTTAATAAAAAAATAACATGCATTTGTATGATCCCTCTTATTTTGTTAAAATAACATTTTGCATATTTTGCAAGTATGTAAACTTTGATTTCAACTGTTTGTTCCAAATATTTGTTCCCCCATTATATATCCAACAAAGATCCAACAATCCTTTCATATTTTCTATTAAGCTTTGTCCATTCTAAAAAGTATAGATAATAGTAATTAGAAACGTCCTATTTTACCCATATTTTCCTAAATAGCACACATGCAGTTGTAACAAGTGGTTATTTGAGATACTATTGCCTTTCAATCAGCTTGAACCAGTCTGGCCAATCTCCTCTGGCATCAGCCAGGCATTTTCACCCACAGAACTGCCACTTACTGGACATTTTTCCATTTTCTGACCATTTTCTCGGGGTGTGCAATAATGACAAAAATTGTTTCTCAATATTGTCTGGAATTTTGTCAATAACATTAATTAGACAGTATTTTGTTGAGCGTGTTATTGTGCTGGTATTTTGGCAGGTTTAGGACTGCCATTGAAAGCTTTTGATATTCTTCATATTCTGTGCAGTGGTTAATTTGCAGGAGTAACAGAAATAAACTTTTACAAAACTTTTTACTTGTTTTCTAACTTTTATGGGCAGTTTTACTTTTAAAAGGCCAATTTGTTCTAACCCAATTAAATATATGCAAAATATGTGTCAAATTCTTAAATTGAATCAATACATTTAAATAGTAAGACAATATAGGGCTGTTACCATTCAAGATGACACAGAATCTACATCTGAAGTTGCATTTAGATGTGTTTACACAGACTGCAGGACACGAATGTATTTAACCTGCAGTTACGAATGCATAAATAATGCTTTAAAAAAAAAAGAATAGTGATGTCTAAAATGATTGTATAAAAAGTATAAAAGTATAAAATGATATACTTTTAATATAAACCTTAAATATGTGTATCAGTGTATATATATATACTATCACATATATATATATATACTGTTTTTTTTTTTGTTTTTTGTTTTTTGCTTTTTCTTGTGACATCTGTTTTTCTCATGTCAGTGTGAACAGCACAAACCACACGGCATCTGATTTTTTCAATTCTGATTTGTGCCACTTCCATATGTGGTACTACCAATACAGATCAGATGTTTTGCAATGTGACCACAATCTGAACACTGAACAGTAATATTGGAATTCATGTGACTTTTACGTCATCCATGATCAACATTCGTCACAACCCAAAGTTGTCAAAACAGTTGCAAAAGGTAGTCAGTGGATGTGTGATGTGTCAGAACTCATAAGTATTACACTAGCGTTTCCATACTACACTAGGGTTTCCATAACCCTTCAAATTCCGCAAATTAAAATTGCAAATTAAAAATACGCCCAACAGAAACAGAAGTAAATTTAGCTAAAACTCCCATATATCGCAAAAAAAAATTTTTTACTCTCACATGAGGTGGTTTTTTAGGCAAGCTGAAAAAGGAATAATTCACAAAACTGCAATCGAAGTGACTTTTTTGCATTTACAGGTCACCTTGTGTACATAAAAGTCACATGATAATTCTTTAATGTACTATAACCTCAAAAAACACCTCATATGTGGCTGCTTACACAAGCATTGACTACACAATGCTTAAATAAAGGCCTTCTCTTGCCATTAAAGCTTGGATAACCTTTTTTACATCGCCAAGTCTGCAGAGTCTATGGTTTCAGAAGCTTCCCAGAAGCGGCACTCCACGCTGCTTTTGTAAAGATAGATGCGTACGTCTCCTACAATTTAAAAATAAATGGCTAGTGCAGTGGCTTTAACATACGTAAACCTACCAACATCCATCGGCATGACTTGTTGCGAGAGGAAAAAATTACATTTTAGTTGCATAACATTGGTTAATGGAAATGCCCATCATTTCGCAACAGTTTTTTATCGACATTTATAAAAACTCTGCTTACTTTATGTCCACTGTGTTTACTTCCGTATGACAAGTGTTGCCAAGTCCACAGTTTTTCAGTAAAACTGGGCTACTTTTTCACTGTTGTTTTTCAACTCTGTGGGTTGATGTGGCCCCACTAATGCTACATTAACCCCCCGAAATGCAATTGGGCTAATTTTGTTGTAAAAACCTGGCAACCCTGTTTGTATTGTTCTTTTGGACATGCAGGTTCAGAATCATAATCTGGAAATCTGATACTGGCCACATTTAAAACTAAAAAATCGGATCTGTGCAAAAATCTGAGTTGAGCACTAAGGCTCGCAGTGTGAACATAGTCAGTGAGTCATTCATTCCACCGATTTGTTCAAATGGCTGATTGATTTAGTAACTAAATACTGTTGTGTGTTGCTCAGAGATGCAAAACAGTTGCTTGTGACTTGTGGATTTTACAGAAGCACTTGTTATCACTTAACAATCACAATAAATCTTGAAAGGTTTATTGCTACTTAGTTATTTGCTATTATCAAAGTGATTTTTTTTATGTTGGGAATCTTTGTGGTGCTGCTGTGATTGATCAGTTGTGACTGTAGAGCTTCACTGGTGAAGTGTTATTCGGCTCTTGGATTTTCTGCTGTGCATCTCTAATTAGATGCCTATGGGGTTCTGTTAAGTCAGGCAGTTTTGGAATAGACCC
Source organism: Garra rufa (assembly GCF_049309525.1). Lineage (NCBI taxonomy): Eukaryota > Metazoa > Chordata > Actinopteri > Cypriniformes > Cyprinidae > Garra > Garra rufa. Next base: position 18,019,306 of record NC_133365.1, read on the forward strand.
TCTGAGTTTGTGAGTCCCCAATGGCAGTCAATGTTATAGTCCTTGCCTTTCAGTCCGATCATGTCAGAGAAGCACAGCACATGTCGGATTTAGATAATGAATTGATGTATGCTGCACAGCAACCCGGACTGTCAATCAAACCAGTGAGATATTAATGACTAAATGAATGAATCAGAGAATAGATTGAGTTAGTGAATGAATGAAGAGTGAATATGGTAATAAATGAATTCTGTTGCAGAGGGACTCTGCTGTGTTTGAGGATGTAATGAGCGTGTCAGAGATCAGAGAGCAGAGCTGTCCTTCACAGACAATGACTGATGGACAATGCTGGTGGTTCCTGTCGATTCAGGACCCAGAGTCGCCCGCTGACTGACAGCATGAGGTCTAGAGAGGTTTGGGGCTAATTGTGTTTACGACACAATCTTCTTATCAGTACACAGACACACATCAGACATGTTTTCTGAGGTCAGCTTTGAATGGATAAGTTCTGCTATGAATCCATCCAGAACTGTAGCCGTTGATTCGCAGTATTTTCCATAGAAGAGGTCTATTTTTAGCTTTCCTGCCCAGTTTATATCAGTCCGGTGCAGCTCTGTGGAAAGCCTCTGTGAAGTGAAACAATTGGAAATCTATTGTCTTTTTTCAAAGCTGTCAGAGGCACAGGTCGGTCATCTTAAAGGTCCACTGAAGTGCCTTGAAACACGCAGCGTTATTCTATGTGGTGACGTACTTTTAACTGAAACAAAAATATATCACCCAGCCCCGCCCACTTATTTTGAATAGCCAATAGCGTTCCATTAATATCTGCTGGGCCAGAGCCGTGAGCTCGGTAAAGCCGCATTTGTAGCTTATGACAGCCGCAGTCTAATAAATTACCCCACAGATTCAATATGAAACTCTTGCTAAAACGAAATAGTGATCATAATCATGCTGAGGCTGTGTAGTTTAATACATGCCGATCGCACATATGAGCGCATATGATCTGCTCCGTGTATTGCGTCTCTGTGTAGGGGGCGGGACAATACGGATTCTAGAGAGCATTTGATTGGTCAGAACGTTTGATGAGAAACTGAAGTGCACGGTGATATCATCAAAATCGTTGATTCATATTGCCGGAAGTGACAAGGCTGTAAGTTTTGAATGCCCATATCTTGTAAACGCGAATTTTGTCGTTGTTTTGAAGCACACTAGCCTATAGATAATCTTAAGGCTAATATATTCATACTAAAAGCCAAAAAACTTTAATTTTGATTTCAGGGGGACTTTAAACAGAGATAAGCGAGGAGACTGCTGCTCTCCGAGATCTTTGCTCTCTGTTGGAGACAGGACGAGACGCTGATAGAGCAGCCCGGCTCCCTGTACATATGACGGCTTCATTTCCTGACAGCTTGTCACTGAAGCAGTCTGTACACGCAATACACGTGTGAGGCTGGTTATAGTCACAGACAGGCTAAAGAGCCTGTCTCGGTCCAATTTCTCTGTAATTTCTCAGTTTAAATTTGACTGGCATTTTTTAAGATGTTCGGTTGTACTGTATTTCAACATTAAACCAAGTGTTTGAATGGTTTTGATATAAATGTATAATTTAGGTTTTGGTTTTTTCATGTTATTTACAGAGCCCCTAAAGGGACATGTTGGAGCCTTAGAAATATTCACATCAAATATGCTAAAAGTAAGCTTTATTGGGTCATTTTACCGAATAAATTTTGTCTGAAACTTAATATAAACTCAACATAAGTATTTTGCTTGTGTGGTATTGCTTAAATTACTATGGAGCCCTTAAAGGGACATGGTGGGGGGGGGAAATCAGGCTAAGTGGAAAAAACTTAGAGTGGGAGAAAAAAAAAATTCTCTCAAAACTTTAGCGCTCACTCATTTTAAAATGTCCCAAAACCATGACTTGAAATACAAGCACTGACTATTTCTTTATACTTGGGTCCAAGTTAAAAAAAAAACTCAATGAAATGCTACACTGTGAAATTTTATTTGAAAAAAAAAAAAAAAAGTTTACTCACACCCCAAAATTTTTCCACTCACTCCATCATGCCCATTTTCATGCTCCATAGTAAATTAAGCAATACCGCACAAGCAAAAATACTGATGTTCAGTTTATATTAAGATTCAGACAAAATTTATCCAGTAAAATAACACAATAAAGTCTACTTTTAGCATATTTGATATGAACATTTCTAAGGCCTCAACATAAATTATCAACATAACAAAAACTTTGCTAAAAAACATGTTGTACACAATATATTACAGCAAGTAAAAGCCCTTTGAGTGTCATTCTAAAAACTTCACTTTATGGTACTATGGATTTTTTAAAAGTAAAGGTAAGAATAACTGTAATACTGTTTATAAGATTAACCTTTACTGGACTGAAGCAACTTTAGTTTACTTGATTTTCCAAACATGATTTATTTAGAAGAATTGATGAGTATTTATTTGTACATCTCTCTGTAATTGCAAGCTTCCAGAATTTCATCTTACTTTTTGGCCAGATAATATCAGCAACTGTACTAACTAGCATATTTTGCTCATTTTGGTGCCTTGTATAAAATTGAAGTTTTTTTTGTCTATAATATATCAAAATATATCAAATATGATACTCAACAAAAACCCATATGCATTTTTTAAAGATTTTTAAAAATATTTTGCTTAAAGTTTCAATAAACACTTTACATACATAAAGTATGTAAACCCTTTTATTAGATATCTAAATTATGCTTGTACATTTATAACATTATGTTGATGTGTTTGTACACATATAATAATTACAATTTCTAAAACTGTTTTTAAAAACTTTATTTACCCCAACATTTTCTGCCATTGTTTACTCCATCTTATGTCATTCAAGACCTGCATGACTTTCTTTCTTCTGTCTAAACAATAAAAAATGAAATAGGTCCAGTGTTGTTTGGACTCTAGTGTAATTCAAAATAGTATCAAAAAGTACAGAAAGAATGGTTTTGGATGCATTTGGTGCATTTTCTTTGCATTCAGTGCCATTCCTTTTCCATCAACAATGAACCCAAGATGTTCCCAAGTGCATTGACATCAAGTTATGCACAGAAAGATGGCTCTGGGTGTGATGAAATGATTTTTGTCAGCTGAAGATTAATGTAGTCTTCCATGGAGAAGTCGTGATTAGAAAATGTTAATATTATATATAATCAAATGCCATCAAATGGCTTAGTTGTGTTCTTGTATGATTTACACCTTTTAAAAACAATTAAAGAAGCCCAGTATTTCAGTGTTTGATGCAAGATCATGACCTGCATCTGTGAAGTGACCACAAAGGCAACAATTGATCTAATTTCTCACTAAACAAGCAATGTGTGAAATAAAACATTAACTAAATGCTATAGATTTTGAAAAAAAGAATTAGAACATGACATGCAAGATCAGTCAGTTTAGACCTATTATTAATATTTGCCACATCTTTCCTACAGAAGATGGATGGTGATACAAAAGCTTTATAGGTTTAGTTTCAAGCTTTATAGGTTTCATCTTCAAGGTAACAGCAATACAAATTGATTTGAAAACGTCTTTCAATGTGGTAAAGGTACCAAGGCTTTTCCTAGAAAGTTGGAAAAAGTGCTTTCGTCTATACATAAATGCTGCTGTTCAGTATGTTGCCATGGATTTACATGAATATGTATCTTGATGCATGATATGCCACTTTATTCTGAAAGCATCCAGAACAGATGGATGCTAAGAGAGCTTCAGACAACACTGAACCTATTAGAAAGACCATTTGAAGAGGTTTTTGGATTCGGCCCAGGTTGCATTAATTGTATCAGTCTGATGAAATTGCAGGCCAAATTGATCCTCTTAATGAGACATTCCACTTCATCAAACACTTTATAGACACAAAGGTGATCCCAGCAGGAGCTTTGTTAAAAAAAAAAAAAAACATTTTAGGTTATTAGACAGACATTTTATGAGCTAGAAAAACAGATGTTGTGATAAAATCCTGGCTAAAATGACAAACCCTTCAACTGCTGCTTTTTTCAAACTAAACTATGTATGTTACTGAATGCTGCAAGAGTTATGATGCACAATGTCTGATTTTTTTGTAGTATTAGATTTGTTATTAAATTAAAAATGAAATTAAGGGCCAGATTTACTAAACAAGGCAAATAAGCATTAAAACGCAATTCCATAAAAGCGCAGATGGTAGTATTCAATAATGTCAGGCGCAAAAATAACTGTTCATGCTTTTTCAGTGCTAATTCTTAACTGCGCATCTTTAGTAAATCCTGGAAGTAATATTTTCACACTAAAAGATGGTTTGCGCTGGCGCAAGCTGTTAGTAAATCTGGTCCTGAATTTGTTATTAATGGCAGATTCATGGCTATAATTAAAATGTAATACAATTTTGTCTAAATAAAATTTTAACTAATTAAAAAGCTGAAGTAAAATCAATGGTTTTTAATGCTACACATATTAATTAAATCGCAATATTATAAAGTACATAAAAATTAACAATAATTAAAATTTTTGCTAAAGATTAAAGGGATAGTTCACTAAAAAATGAAAATTCATTCATTTGTCACCCTTGTGTCGTTCCAAACCCGTAAGATCTTTGTTCATCTTCGAAACACAAATTAAGATTTTTTTTGAAGAAATCCAAGAGCTTTCTGACTCCGCATAAACAGAAATACCACATTAAAGGCCCAGAAAGGTAGTAAGGACAATGATAAAATAGTCCATCAGTGGTTCAACTGTAATTTTATGAAACTACAAGAACACTTTTTGCGCAAAAGAAAATGAAAATAACGACTTCACTCAACAATTTTTGCTTTTCCATGTCAGTCTTCGATGCACGTTCAGAAGAGTACCACGATGTTGCGTTGGTGTCTATGCAGGGTCAGAAAGTTCTAGGATTTTATAAAAAATGTCTTAATTTGTGTTCCAAAGATGAACAAAGATCTTACGGGTTTGGAACAACATGAGGGTGAGTAATTATTGACAGAATTTTCTGTCATTTTTAAGTGAACTATCCCTTTAAGCAGTGCAATAAAATTACTAGTGTTTCTAAAGATTAACTTCAATTAAAGGGGGGATAACACACACAGTTTCACCCAATCTTATGTTAATCTCGAGTACCTATAGAGCATCCTTCGTATCTTCGTAAAGATTGACGAGAACTCAAGCGCTGATTACCAACAAAACACAGACATTTTGATGCCGTTTCACTTACCTTATCTGCACTCCTGAATCATGACCGGGATCTTTTATAGCTGGGACCGCTCCATCTTTCAGTATCAAACGATGTGCAAATCCAGCATCGAAATGGGCCTTATTCATAAAACGTTCGTCAACAAACACACTTGCAAAACTCTGTTTCTGCCCCAGGAAAAACAAACTGCATCATCCACTGTTCAAGGTTGTATTTGCCTTACAACCAAAACCGTACTTCTTTAGAGACATTCTTCCCGAGTAAGTCACGTGTAGCATTGCAGCCGAATGAAGTGCTTTGATGGGTGCGCTCTTGCTCTTGTCGATGTGTGAGCGCAGGGGCGGATTTAGCCATTTTGGGGCCCAAGGCAAACACAGACATGGGGCCCTCTACATCTTTTGTTCTTCCTTGTAAAACTGTAAAATCTTATTCTCATAATATATTACCTGTGCAATGATATTTATTGTCAAGCAGAATCTCCTAACTGTATCTGTTTGCTGCTGCCTAAATTGGAATAGTTGTTTATTGTCTTCTATGTTGTTTTACTAAAGCGAGAAGAAAGTTTCTTCAAGATAGAAGACAAGAAACACACGCCATAAATCATGTAAATGATCAATATGGACACATAAATGTAAAATGCTGTACTACAATCTTTGTCAAAAAAAATTTAGGAGCACCCAAATTCTTTTTAGTAATGCACCGATCTTGATTATTCATGGCTGATTCTGATTGCCGATGTTTTACAAGCAAATGGGCTAATTCTGAAAGCCTTTTTATATATATTTATTTTTTATGCCTTAAGCAAGGGACAAGAATGAATGAAAACATGAGTACATGAACAAGATGGTTATTTTCTCTATTATTGGTAGAGCCATTTAAATTAGAGGCAACCACTGCATTTTTAAACAATCTACAGTAGAAATGACAAAAAATAAACGACACAGTTCGTTCTTAGTTGTGTTGACAAATGCAGCCATAATCTGTTAATATTCAAAGTGCAAATAGAGACCGAATTTTTCAAGCATGACAGAGCTATAGACAACACAACTTATTATCTGCTGCTCACATACTAATAACAGCCTAGATATTTTATGTAGCCTAATTTGCGCGCATTGGGAAGTCGCTCTCTAAACGTGAGATATTAAAATTGCTTTTGAATGTGCGTGAGCGTTTTACTTGTTTTGGTTTCGTTTTAACAATCACGCGAAACACTTGTCATTTGATGTGGATGTATGCCACGTTTAACAGTATATTGAGACGGAGGCGCAAGAATGTATAGTATATTTCTTCAATAACTTCTGCAGTTCTGCAGCAGATGCGCAGTGACGTGAAATAATGGAATAGTCCAACAGTGTGGTGTTCGAGGGAGGCGCCCGTGGCCGTAAAATATATTCTATATAAAAATATTCTGATGACTTTTCAGAGAATCTTTGACATTTGCCATAAAGTAAAAAAAAAAAAATCACCTCGACCAAATTTTTTTGAGGGGGCCCCCTTGCAGCTCGGGGCCCAAGGCAACTGCCTACCTTTGCCTAATGGCAAAGTCCGCCCCTGTGTGCGCGGGCGCGCTCTTTCAGGAGAAATGCCCACACAAGGAGTTCCACCCTTCAGGACGTCATGAAGAGCCATGATCAAAAAAAACTTTCCGAAACTTGTAAGAAACCTGGAAGTGTGTATTCGGCACAGAAATACGTCCAAATGTCGTTTAGCATGACAATCCAACTTTAACAGTGTAAATAACTTAACATGCATGAAACAGCATTGGACCCCCCCCCCCCCCTTTAAGTTTTAGATGACTGCAATGATAATCTAAAGATGTATGTAAAAAGTAGACGGAATGAGCTAAGACTTTTTTCAATCCAGACTTTTTCATCCAGAATCACAGAAATAGATTTAACACTTTTAAATAGATGGTGCTGGCCAAAATTTAAATTCGGTCATCATTTACTCTCCCTCTTTTCGTTCCAAACCTCCATGACTTTCTTGATTCTGTAGAACATAGAAGATATTTTGAGAAATATTAGATCTTTTTTGCCCATAAAAAGACAGTGGTCACCAAAAGTGTTTGATTGCCATCATTCTTCAAAATATCTTCTTTTAAGTTCCATAGGAGAAAGAAATGCAGGTTTGAAACAACATGACAGTGAGTAAATGATGACTTTCATTTTTGGGTGAACTGAGTTTTTTACTGGCATTTTTGTTCCATAAATAAGATTTAACATCCATGGAACTTATTGAAAGTTTTTTTTTTTTTGTGATGTCTGTGGAATATAATTCGATTCGCCCCATCTTTTCATGCAGAATTGTTTTTGTTTTATGTATTTACAGTGTGTGTGTATCTTTCCACAGAGTCATGGGCTCTGGAGAGACGCCTATTCTGATTGTCGGCAACAAGCGTGATCTGCAGCGAGGTCGCGTCATCCCCAGACACAGCGTATCTGACTTAGTCCGAAAGAGCTGGAAGTGTGGATATGTGGAGTGCTCTGCCAAGTTCAACTGGCACATTTTACTATTGTTCGGAGAGGCTCTCCGCAGCGTGGGTTGTGCCCGCTGCAAGCACGTCCATGCCACCATCCGTTTCCAGCGGGCGCTCAGAAGAGAGCGATGCGTCGTAATGTGAGGCTGCCGTTTCTCTTCTACAGAGCCCATTCTAAAGCGGTTTATGGCTATGGACACTCTGTTATTGTGTGGGCAGCTGGAAGAGCTGTGATAACCCTCATGCCAAGGAACTTAACATTTGGGATTCTAACTACGGACAGACAGATGTGGTCTTGAAACAGGGAGTCCCTGTTGCTTCATTACTTAAGCCTTCAAACTGATGTCTCCGCTTTTGGCCTGGAAAAACACAACCAACATCACTGCCTCTTATCTTAGAAATTCAAACTGCCAAAAGACTGGTGGAAGGCAATCAGCTTTAATAATACACTCTGTCATTGCTTACGTTCAGGCCAGGGCAGCACATAGACGCTTCTCTATGCTTATGAGCTTAAGGATCTTCCAGTACCTGCGAGCTGAAGTGTTTCCCACCTCAGGTGCAGTATGCAGGCACTGATTCTGAAATACGCCACACAACACAAATTATACAAAGAATCTATGTTCAATGTTTTTAAAGGGATAGTTCATTGAAAAATTGCATGATTTACTCACCTCTGTGAAATTTTAATAATTCTTTTCCATGTAGTTACATACAATGGGGTGCTTTCAAGCTTCAAAAGAGGTGCAGAGGTCCACACTTTATCCGTGTGGCTCTAACACCATACAATAGCTTGTGAAAAGAATATATGGGAATTTACCAATAATCTTCCCCTCCAGTGACCTGGAGCTGTGATAACCCTCTGCTGCAACGGGGAGTAGAGTTGAACTTGAACTACACTGCAAAAATCCTTTTCTTACTTACTTTTTGTCTTGTTTCCAGCCAAAATCTCAAAAAATTCTTAAATCAAGAAGGATTTTCTAGACTAATAAAAACTATTTTCATTTTCAGAAAAAAACTACTCATAATTGAGTGTGCTTTTGCTTGAAACAAGCAAATAATCTGCCAATGTTGAAAGAAAAATAATCTTGTTTTCTGTTTGAAATAAGATTTTTTTTGCTTACCCCGTTGGCAGATTATTTTGCTTGTTCTAAGCAAAAACTCAATTAATTTTGACTAGTTTTTTCTAAAAAACAAGAAAATAATTTTTACTCGTCTAGAAAATCCTTCTTGATGTAAGAATTTTTTAGATATTTTGGCTGGAAACAAGACAAAAAATCTAAGTAAGAAAAGCATTTTTTGCTGTGTAGTGGCCTCATTTATAAAATGTTGCATAGAAACTGTCCTACATTTGCTTTTAAAATAATTTCTGTGCATACATGTGATTCAGAGAACTAACATACTTTCAGATATTAAATTTATCCACCTTTTTCTTTAACGCAGAAGTAAGCCTATGGGCGAGACTTCCGGTTCATTAGCCGCTATAGGGAAATAACGAGAAGAATAACTACGTGCAGTAAACGATAAAACAGTTTCCACTACAAATCAGTGTGCTCATAATTAAGATAATACATTAAAATAATATGGTAACACACAAATTTACAATATCAAGCAGCAAAAAAAGCTGTTTTGTACAACTAAAAATAGCTGGACGCGGATGAGATCGGAAGCCTGATCCATAAAATTTACAAATGGCCATGCCCGCTCTTTAGGGAAGAAAAAGGTGGATAAATTGCAAATGATCATGAAATTGTGCATAGCTGAATGGTTTAAGATCTCCACTTGTAAACACTGCCTAATTAATAACATTAACATATAATAGAGCAGCAGTCAACAACCAAATTCTTTATTAAAACTTAAATATATACGTCTCTTACTACAATATGTAGTAGAAAACCTATGAAAGATTTACGTAATTTAGAAAATCCACATCATTTTATACATATTTTGGTGTTGCACGGTTGCACTCAGTGAGGTACTGGCGCTACCTGTTGCTATTTTTACTGTAACACAGCTCAGAATAAGCAACTTGGAAAATAAAATACTGATAAAATGTCACATTGCGTGGCTTTTGGTTGTAACTTTCAGTCAAAGAGAAGAGAAGTGATGAGAATTGAAGCAAAGAAGTTTTCACTGCTTTCCTAGCAATAAGAAGTGGAGAAGGAATGCGAAGATGCTTGTGGACGAATAAACTTCCTAAAGACCTGCGTCTTTGTTCTCTCTACTTTAGCCCTGCTGCCTTTGAGACTTTTAGTAGACCTTAGCTACTGAAAGAGCTTATAAAAGGCAGAGACGAGAAATGCTAGATGCCACCCTGGCAGGATGTAAACATGCAGATGCTTGTCATGACGCCGCAGACACTGAAGAAGTTTCTCAGCACGGATTTCACTCGATATCCAGGGGCGTTTAGACTATTTGTAAGGAATAACGATTTGGTTTTAGCCTACATTTACATCCATCGCCACCTGTAAGCTCTTTCGGTAGCTGTGTGTTGCAGTAAAAATAGCAATAGGTAGCACCAGTAGCTCACCAAGTGCAACCATTTCATGTCACCGAAATAATGGCACCCCATAGTCCAAACTATGTATATAATGATGTGGATTTTTGAAATAATGTTAATATTTAATGGATTTTGTCCAAACATATTGGCGAGTGTCAAAAATTGCTTAAATTTCTAAGTACGTGCAGTACTTGGAGACCAAAAAGTGCATACGTCTGCTTGGACCCTGACGTGGTGCAAAGCACTTTTCAACGTCAAAGACGGTTTTATTGATCTAAATCTTGGCTATTTCGATTATTTTATTTATTTTTATTTCAGTTTTGGGTTTAGTAATTTTAGTACTCCAAATTAAACATTTTTAATAGTTATAGTTTTAGTTAACACTGGTGCAGTCACTGGATCTTTTGATACATGAAAGCATCGGTCTTCATTCATTGCAACTGCACTGAATAGTGAATAGAAAATAATTAAACATTCTTCTTTTGAAAGTCATGAGGATGGGTAAATAATGACAGATTTTGAACTATCCCTTTAGGGCAGGGATCTTCCAATTTGACCCAAGAGATCCACTTACCTGCAGAGTTTAGCTCTAACCCTAATAAAACACACCTTAGCATGCTAATCAATGTTAAGGCTAGAAGGGGTACAGCTGCTGCTACTGGCCATGTGCAAATCAATATAGAGGGTTTGCACTTACGTCCCGATTTAGTCAGTTACCGGGATACATGGCCATATTAGAGATACTTGGATGTAAACAACAGCATGGATTGCATAGTTAATGTACTACTGAATGCATTGTTCTGCTAATTTATGCTGTCTAAACCACTGAAGAAAATGTGTGGAAGCTGCTAAATCATATAGAGAAGGACTTAGTACGCAGGAAAGGGCGCAATATTTTGACAAACTAAAGTTAATCGGTGGTAAAGATACATACGAGCAATATTAATTAAGATATTAGCCCAATATTTTGCCTGCCTTACTGTAAATGATAAGAACTAACACGAATGTTGTCAAGATTCTTGCTCGGGAAATCCTGGTTCAGTTTGGCCAACCACAAACCTTTTGTTCCTTAGGTTTTTTGCACTCTTCTCCTTGATTTGTTATAACTTTTGGCAGTCTATAGTACTTTACATTTTCTCCCAGTCTGACTGATTAGTACAAACCAAAACATGACAATAATTGATCATTTTCAGCAGCAATAATCAGCAAAATATGTGAGTTTTGTTTGGTTAAGTGGCGTTGTTTAAGTTCAGTGCTGCAAATATGGCCGATTGATGACACGTCGTGAAAACTCTATTGCGTAGTTTTTGTCACACTAAACAACAATTATGGGGTAGAAGGTTTAGGGTTGAGGTGTAGACGTTAATAAAACACAATCTAATAGGTAGCACAACCCACGTAGGTTGGTTTGATCAGGGTTGGAACCAAACACTGCAGCATATTGGCCCTCCAAGGCAAGATTTGATGAACCCTGCTTTAGGGTATGACTTGATACTGTGTCTTAGCCCAGTCTAATGTATGCCAAGGTATGAGAATTTGTCCCACTTTGACATGGTGTAGACACATTCATTCAAAAGGGAAAAAGGAAAATATAATTTGAATGTAAATGTGTTATAAATGGATGCGCTTACATTGTGGATCCCACTTTGTCATGCAGAGGTTTGGATGATGTTTGTGTGCGGCAAGGAACAAACTAAAAATATGCCCTTCTTTAATAATTTAACCCACCTCATCTCTGGTGCACATACAGACCAGCTTCTGCTGCACACCCCTAGTCAGATCAAATACATGTTCAATACAAATGTCTACATGTAAAGAGCACATTAGTCTAATAAATGGACACCGGACAGAAAATGCATCCTCGTCTGTGTGATGTGTGAGTGCTAAATCAATACCTACATCAGTGTCTGTGCTTCAGAGGTAATGTATCTGCCCGGCTCTCCTATACAATGCACTACACGTACACAGTAATAACAAAGTGTGATTCACAGCGTGTACTATTTAAATCAGCAAGGCAGCGTGTAATACTGTGACTGTGTTGGTGAAGCTTACTAATGTTCATTAATCCTTAAACAATCAGAGGCTAATTTCAGGTAACGTGACAAATGGAAGCCTGTTTTCATGTTTATGTTCCGTTCTAAATAATTGGATGAGATTCGGTGTAAGCCGAATTTAATCGTTTTATCCCGAGTCCACAAATTTGAGGTCCACACAGTATCATGCTCTCCGAGGATATCTTCAAAGTGCTCCTCTCCACTGACAAGAGTCTGGGGATTTTAAGGAAGGGGGAGCGGGGGATGAAAGGGGACTGGGGTTGGAGGGAGGGAACAAGGAGAAGAAAGTTGCAAGGGAGCACAGCTGCTGTAGTGTGACAGACTGCAGTTCTGACGAAGCTATTATTAGCTCCAGACTTATGCCACGAGTTATTTATAAAACCAGCAGCCAAAACACTGAAGCACAAGGTGACTGGGAAACGCCAAGGAGGAAACGCTAGCGGGATGCTTGATGGAGCTGACATGAATAAACAGCAAACAACCTTGTCCAGTCTTGACATATTTACAGCATGTTACAAAATGTGAAAACCTAAAAATAGAAATTCTGTACATGGACATGCATTTTGATAGGCCGAACAAACGGCTCAGATGTCACTGCATCAGTTTTTATTCATTTAAAGAGTTCCTCTCTTTCATCATCCTCAAACATGTGATTACATGGAAGCTCATAGCAATAAAAAAATATATCAATTCAGACAACTCTTTGCAAATGTTAATCTAGAGTCTAATAAGTCAAAACCAAATTATATGTTAAACAGCTCTAGATATTGCATTGTCTAACTGAAAATGAAAATTATGTCATCATTTATTCACGTCATGTCGTTCCCAACCTGTAGGATTTTTTTTTTTTGTTCTGTAGAACTAGGGTGACCATATTTTAGTTTTTAAAAAAGAGGACGTAGGTCGGGTGGGGGTTGGGGTCCTAGTTTTGGTATCAAAATATGTCATTTCCATACTAAAACTACTTATTTTACAGTCACCGTTATCAGATTATGCATAAACACAGCTAAAAAGCTTCCTACCACAGTGGCCATCCTTCACAAAACTAATATCTACCACAGTTTTATCACAGGTAGAATGCAAAATGTTTCAATACAAGAATTTCAGTCAAATGGAATTTGTGCAATATTTCAAACTTTTAACCCACGGGAGAAAATCAACTTGCCGCAACTGTTTAAAATCAGCCCAATTCCGTGGAAAAAAATGCGAATTTGGCAACCCTATATCAAACACAAGCTGCATCCAAAGCGATTTAAATACTCTGCATACAGTGCCTTGCAAAAGTATTCATACCCCTTCATTTTTGTTGCAGCATTATGTTAAACTGCTTTAAATTAGTTTTTCCCCACATCAATTTACACTCCATACACCATAATAATGACAAAGCAAAAACCAGATTTGCAAATTTTATTAAAAATAAAACACTGAAATAAGTACATTGCATAAGTATTCATACCCTTAACTCAGTACATAGGTGAAGCACCTTTACAGCCTCAAGTCTTTTTGGGTATGATGTGACAAGCTTTGCACATCTGCATTTGGCAATCATCTGCCATTCTTTGCCTCACCTTTTCACCTCTCAAGGTCTGTCAGCTTGGATGGGGGCTGGCAGACATTTTCTAGAATCCTAGTTGTTCCAATCGTCTTCCATAATGGAGGCTACATGCTTCTGTGAACCTTCAATGCAGCAGATTTTTTTCTGAACTCTTCCCTAGATCATTGCCTTAGTGCAAGTCTGTCACTGAGCTCTACAGGCAGTTATCTTGACCTCAGGACTTGGTTTTTGCTCTGATATGCATTTTCAGCTGTTAGACCTTTTCTGAGAGATGTGTGCATTTCTAAATCATACTCATTCAAATGAATTTGCCACAGTTTAACTCCACTCGAAGTGTACATCTAGAAGCAATATGAATGCTCCTGAGCTAAATTTCGGGTGTCCCAGAAAAGGGTATGAATACTTATCTTTTTAGTTTTTAATTTTTAATAAATTTGCATGTGGGGAAAAAAAGTAATTTAAAGTAGTTTAACATAAGGCAGCAACATAACAAAATGTGAAAAATAATGAAGGGGTATGAATAATTTTGCAATGCACTGTATTGATAGCGACTCCGTGATGCGCGAAAATGATATTCAATATTAGAACTTTTGCAGGAGCGGGATTAAGGAAACAGTCCCACACAAGGCTTTAATACAAAAACGCACACGATGAATGGCGACTGTAGAAAGCAAAAGCTGAATCCCGGACATTTTGGGGCGATTTAGGAATCCCAACCTCTTCCAAAAAGAGGACATGTCCGAGGAAAAGGACACCCTAGTAGAACACAAAAGAGATCATTTAAAAAGATGTTTTGAGCGTTGTTTTGTTGATACAATGAAAGCCACTGGGCTCTAGTGCTGTTGTGGACCCTCACTGACTTTCACGATGGACAAAAACAGTTGAAACATACTTTCAAACAGCTTGTACAGAGTGGAACTTGTAAAGTAAACATCTTGACACATAGAGTTAAAGTTGACATATCATGAAAATCTGACTTTTCTCTGTTTAAGTGCTATAATTGGGTTCCCAGTGCATCTACCAACCTAGAAAATGTGAAAAAGGACAACCAAGTAACTATTGCACCCCCATTTTGTTTTTGCAAGCGACAAGGGTGTAACAGTTCTAACAAAATTTGAGCAAAACATACTGAGTCCTAGTCTCAGAGAACAGACCAGAGTCCCAGCCTCAGAGGAGACAAGAGAGCAGTGGATTTATTGATTGATTTATTTTAGTGCCACATTAAAATAATAAAATGTAAGATTATAAGATTGAAGTCGTAATATTTCAAGAATGAAATTGAAATATTTAGAGAATATAGTCGAAATTACGAGAATGAAGTCGAAATATTTTCAGAATAAAGTTGAAATATTTCGAGAATGAAGTTTTTTAATGAAGTGTTTCGAGAATAAAGTCAAAATATTTTTTAGAATAAATCAAAATTACGAGAATTAATTTGTAGCAATTATGAGATTAAAGTTTTTTTAAGAGTATATTATAGCCTATTGTGCATGCAAATTGCCCAGATTGAGAGCTTGAGGAGATATTCCAAAATCTCAGCTTTCAATATTGGTAAGTTTTACAGTGAAATACAAACAATAATGTGTTTTTCACGCTCTTTAATGTGGTGTGACAGGTCACTGTATTTACTTCAGTTCAAGCAGCATGTGAATCAGTCACCTTTCTGATTACAATGTGGCATTTGTTTTATTAAATTAGGCTACTGTTTTTTTAATTCCTTCTGATGTTCCTTTCCGTTTACATCAGGCTATAAATTTGAAATAAAGAGGAAAAACACATTTATGAAATGTGATAAAACTGACAGAATTTGAAAGCTGAGCTGTGTTATATTAAAAGAAACAAAGCACAAAATGATTGTGATTACTTTGTTTTATATTAAAACCAATAGCACAAAGCTTATTGTTATTAAAATGTGGCTGGCGCACTACATATAGGCCTAATGAATGCAATCGAAGACGTGAAAGACTTTATTCTCGAAACATTTGGACTTTATTCTTAAAACATTTTAACTTTATTCTTAATACATTTTGATTTTATTCTCGAAACATTTAGAATATTCCCAGAAAATGTTGACTTTATTTTCGGAACATTTCACCTTTATTCACGAAACATTTCAACTTTACTCTCGAAACATGACTTTATTCCTGAGACATTTCGACTTTATTCTCAAAACATTTTGACTTTATTCTTGAAATTTAGATTTTATTCTCGAAACATTGACTTTATTCTTGTAATTTTTACTTTATTCTTGTAATTTAGACTTTATTCTCTAAATATTTGGACTTTATTCTCAAAATATTATAACTTTAATCTCATAATTTAGTTTTTTTTTTATGTGGCACTAAAACATGGTTGTAGCCACACAGATTGAATATAAACATGCAATTTCTTTCCTAGTTGTTAACCTTCACAGACATAACCTACTGTTTTTGTAATTCACATGAGTTTGTAACCTAAACTTGTGTGCATTTGACAGTTTAAGTGCAATAAGACATGAAATAGAACTTAGTTTAGTACTCACATGCCATGTTACAGCCACTTTCTGTGTGCGTGCTTCAGATGTGTGTGGTCTAAAAAAACCTTTAGCAGAGGTTTAATCTAATACAGTTGAAAACGCATGATTTCAGCACAATAGACATTACAATCAAAACCATACAGAGGTTTTTTAGCAAAGAATCTGAGTTACGAGCTGTAAAGGCATAGCCCTATTCTGGAAAAGGGGACGGGGAGCAACAGCTTAATTGCATTTAAAGAGACATGCACAAAAAAACTGTTTCTGCTTCTTTTTAAAACAGGCATTTCCAAAATGATATAATAAATGATCTGTGGAGTATTTTGAGCTTAACACATTCTGGGGACACCTGAGACTTATATGACATATTGTAAAAAGGGGCATAATAGGTCTCCTTTAACATTCACATATTAATCAATTAGACCCTAAAAAGTAACGAAAAACACTAAAAATACCTGTCTACTTTGCTTTGACATTAAAACTATTGTCAATGAGGGTTTTATAAATTCATGTACTGTACTTTTTCCATGTACAGTATGAATAAACAATTTATGTATAAGCAATCAACAAACCAACATATCTAATTTTAGGTAAGACGACTTTAATCTCTAATGAAATTGCTGTGATTTTTGTAACTGATCTTGAAGGCTTTCGGAAAAGTGCATTTTTATCAAGTAAAACAGTCTTTGACCAACATATGGCTTGTCTGAACTGGCAGTAAAATTTTCAGTAAACTTTAAAATGACAAAACTGTGAATTTCTGAGTCGTGAGTAGTCAGTTAAACCCAAGTTTCCAGATGTTGATCTGCAGCATGTGGCTTCTTGTTTAATCTTTGACACTCTGTTGTACTTGGTATTGAGACCTGCAAGTTTGGTTTAGTCCAAGTGTTTCCTAGAGAGTTGTCTGTGCCAAAAGGCACGTGTTGGGAATTGTTTCTTCTCTGGTTGTGAGAGTTTTCCTCTTTACAGCTTGTTCTTTTGTAGAAAACTGGTTTTGGGATCTTTGAAGGCTTTCGGTCTGACCTGTGGTCGCGTCTGGGTCGCACACAGGGTCTTAGTTTTAGCTTAAAGATGGATGGCACTCTCTCTGGCTTCCTTAAGGATCTCCTTTGTTTGAATGAAGAACTCCTCTGCTTTTTTACATGTTCAGTTCCTAAACTTGATCCTTTTCCAAGAGGAATTTTGGACTCAGCATTGGAGTTGTCAAATGGCACCTTCACAAGTTCAGCAGTCTCCTTTGAATCCATACTGGATCCTAGTGAGGACCAAGAACTGGTCATACAAGGTTTAGAGACCTTAAGGTGATGTGCGGTAACGTGGTCTTCCTCCACCTTCCCCCTGAGACCCTGAAGAGTGTTCACCCACTTCCCAACTGACACCTTCTCCAGCTTCCGTTGGCCACCAGAGAGTTCAGCAATGACTGCATCAAAATCCCTGTTTCCACTGTTGGGTGTTGCCCGATCAAGACTTGCTGATCTGTTAGAACGTTTACACTGGTCAGATAGGATCTCTCTGGAATTCTTGGGATTCTCATGGTTCTTCTCATCAGAGCTAGTGCTGGTTTCTGAGTCAACGCTTAGTTGCTGTAGATTGGACAAGATTTCCTCTTCTAGGCTCTTAAAGAGGATAGCTTCCTGAGCAGGGCTGAGAGGAGGAGGAGTGAAAAGATAACTTCTTTCAATTCCTCCCTCTCCACTTCCTAAATCTCCTTGAGACTTCTGAGAATCAAGAAAGCTTTTAGATGATTTACTTGAGCTGTTAATGTGAGGAGACTGCATAATGTTCAGCACCGGTAGGGACAAGTGCTGTACCTTCTTGCTGACTGATATATCTGCTCTTTGTTCACTTACATCTAGAATATATTTCATTTTATCTGGGGACTCTTCTTGAGAGATCTTAGCTGGTGTTCTTGGTCTGGTGTGTTGTCCTTCTGAAATGGCCCCCATTAGCCCTTTAAAAGGAGAAGAGGTACGGACAAAAAGTGGACTCTTTTTGGGACCCCCAATGTCCTCCAGCTCATGAATGGTGATGTTCGGAGGTCTGAAACATGAATGTGTATTTCTAGGAGGACTCTGGAAGGTCCTTTCTAGACTTTCTAGCGAGTCCGATACAAGGTGCGCATTGTCCTGGTTCTCTCGTCCTTTTAATCTAAGTGAGGAATTTTGTCTCAGCTTTGAAACAAACTGTGATTTGGTCCATGTTTGTCCCAGATTTTTCTCAGGCACTTGCTGTGGCTGGATCTGGTTGACATTCCTCTGAAGAACTAGAGGAGTTTGAGGACGTTGTATCTCAGGTTGTGGTGTGGTAGGATCATTGGTGGCCCGTGGAAGACTGCTCGTGAGACGAGGTGCTTGTGACGTCCTTGTTGCATCTCTGCCTTTTCTACTGGAGGAGTTTGTTTTCAAGCTGTCTTTTCTGTCTGCACAAGTGTACACACAAGATGGAGTACTCGCACGCTCTCTTAATCTGGAAAAACACCCACACAGAGTCTTGTCAGTGAGTCTGTGCTTCCTCAACAGCTGTTAATAGTATCATGTATTTAGAGACACGGATATTCATTATTAAGCATATGGTAGTTTCCAAACTCCATTTTATCAAATCGGAAGAGATTAGAGGAAATGGACATTTCATGGAAGTACATTAAAACAACCTATTTGCAGACCCACTCCTAGTAGTATTTCTTGGCCCCATTTAGACCTGGCATTAGCATGAGTTGTCTGCATTTTCACATTATGAGGTGGCCCTGGGACTGAGTTTGACCACATTTAATGCAAATGCATTTTTGTTATTGTCATTCAGATGTTATTGGCTTTAGCTTTATATTCTACTCTCACTATTTAAAAGAGACCAGACACTGCATTTTCGCAATTAGAAAAATTATTTTCCTATCTTACCTATTGAAATCTCTCATATTGCTCATTTCTACTACCGAAGAGAGTACTTTTCAGCTATTTTCTTTACTTATAATTCCTATATTATGCTCTTTCACTTTTTGAAATTGAGCCAGTGTGTGGTGTGAATGTTTGGGGCATAAAAAACATCTACAAAGTTAGAAATCTCAAAGTCCACTCCAAAGGGAGATATTTAGTTTTTTAAAAAATCCATTTTCAAGAACTACAACAAACAGCTCCTTTAGACTACAGCGTTTGTTTTCCGGATGCTATGATGTCACAGCGTAAATCCCAGCTACGGAAATTTGAATCGTGGACGAGGTGTGGGATTCGCCTAACTTTAGCGATGTAGCATAGACAGCCGCTTCTGGGATGCTTCAGCTAGCCGCAGGGCGGCTCATATAAACGCATGCATTGACTAAAGTGTCCGCGAACTGCTCCGGTAGCCGTGCTGGAGCCGCGCCGTTGAGTTTGTGGTACAGAGGGTCGAAAACAGAGCCGCAGCAGATGTAAACACAAGCATTGACTAGAGTGACGATCAACGGTTGCCGCGTTGGAGCCACGCTGTAGACGTATGCAGTGTGAGGTAAGAGATTTATTCATCATCCAGTGTAGATAGCTTCACTATCCTTACGCTGGTTTCAGGCATGTAAATAATTAAATAAATTAGCACAATAATGATAATATCATGTTTTGGCGATCTCGCAGGCTGGCGATAGGACCAACACGACTGTAGCGTATTATTTACTCACCCTCCATGCATCCTAGGTGTATATGACTTCCTTCTTTCAGACGAATGCAATCGGAGTTATATTAAAAATAATCCTGCCACCCCCAAGCTTTAGAACGGCATAGACTGAACGGCATAGACAAGTGTTTCTCTCCATCAGTCCAAAACAAGTCGATCCATAATAAAAAAGTGCCTCACATGGCTCTGGAGGGCTCAGTAAGAATGCTAACCAATCACAATACATTTCGTTTTCGGAAGGCGGACTTTCATCAAACACGGAACTAATCGAGCCATTTGTGCCAGTCTGGGGAGAAAGCTATTGTAATAATGTAAATTATGTGAAAAATAAAGTTTTTTTTAAACAACCAAGCATGACAGCATGTTCTAGTGCACCCCCAAAACAAAATAAAGACTTTGTAAAAGAGCATAATAGGACCCCTTTAAGATTGTTTGCTGGGTTTATAAAGAAAGGACATGCAAGAAATTACAAAAAGCATTTGTGACCCTGGACCACAAAACCAGTCTTTTATATCCATCATCTAAAAGCTGAATAAATAAGCTATCCATTGATGTATGGTTAGGATGTTAGAATAGGATAATATTTGGCCGAGATACAATCTGGAATCTAAATATTGATAAAATCGATTGATAAATTGATAAAAGATTAAGTTCTTAGCAATGCATATTACTTATCAAAAAAGTTTTGATATATTTACGGTAGGAAATAAAAAAAAATATCTTCATGGAACATGATCTTGACTGTTTTTGGCAGACTTTTTTTATTTTTTGGCAGAAAAGAAAAATCTATCATTTTGACCCATACAATGTATTGTTGGCTATTGCTACAAATATACCAGTGCTACTTAAGACTGGTTTTGTGGTCCAGGTTCAAGTTATCTATTAATGTTTTGAAATGCGGTAAATGGCAGCAATTGATGCAAACTCTCATATAATACGTAAGTGGTGATTTGCATTTTGTGTAGGTAAGTGCAATTGCATCTTTATTCAATCACACTGGCAGTTCATTGGAATAAAAGTGTTAATGCAAAGTACTGATGAAAATAGCAGTCTAAAACCCTCATGTTAAGAGTTACTAAACATTACCGCACAAATCAATGCACAACATTAACATGGTTTATTTCTTGAATGAAGCATGAATGTTAATTCTTCCTTTTGTTGTTCGAAAAATGTTAATACAACTATTTATTAGCCACCATTAAATGTGGTGGTCATTAAATGTGTGTATGATAGAGACTATGGTAATAATAATACAAATAATAGTCCCTATAATTACATGCTTGAAAAGGTCTTTGCTGAAAAGCGTGACATTGCTAATGAGATTTCATGATGAAGTAGAACAAGTTTGCTTCTTAGTGACTATTTAATTGCTGAAGGGGCATGCACAGTTGTAAATTAGATTTTTTTTTTTTCAAATTCAGTCCCTGTCTCTGCCTTTGTCTTGCACAAAAAACTCTGTCTTGCTATGTTAATGCCTTAGACTCTGGGTGTTGTTATTGTCAGGGTTTTCAAACCTCAGATGACAAGTAATGTGTCTGTGAGAATCCAAGGGATTCGAATGGATTTAAGTGGATTTATATCATCCTATTAGCCAGATCTATGCCTGGGGAAGATTTTTTATTAGACCAATCACAAAAAGTTCTTACTGTATATATGGGCCATTCAACAGAATTAGTTCAAAGTCAGAGTTGGAAACATAATGAAAAAATTTTTTTTTTTGTAATCTTACAATTTTTTATGCAAATTGTATAATATCCAAGGTACACATTTTTAGTAATTGTACAGTTAATTCTTATATTGTATTTTTTGGAAAATTTGTCCTCTCCCCAAATTTGTCACTACCGAAACATAGTATAATATATAAAAGATATAAATATATAAATATCAGTATAATATATAAATCAGGGCTGTCAAAATTAACGCGTTAATTACGCGTTAACTCAAATTCATTTTAACGGCACTAATTTTATTAACGTGAACGATTAATGCAGCGCGCATTTTCTGTTTGACCCACCACCTAGCCCATAGTTAAAGAAATGGATGCACAGTGTTGCCAACCTAGCGAAAAGTGTCTAGCAACAATACATAAACACATAATTGAACAAACCTAATATAGTTTTTGAGGCTCTTCGGTTTTGCCGAACGAGCGCGAGGTCTCCCAATGCGCGCACACCTCCCTCTCTTTATATCTGCGTCTGCTCTGTTCAGCGAGCGGCAGAGGAGCAGCGCTTTCAGTTAAACCAGATATTATGTTGCTTCCAGTGCTTGAAGTGGGCCGGTACGCAGGCACTTCTGTATTTTATCCTTTTGCGTACTTGCATTTTTTCGTGCGTACCGGCACTTCTGCCATATTGAATGAATGCGAGCGGAGTCGGTCTACGTTAGGATTGGTGCTGTTGATGCGTAAAGCCACATACGAGTATGCAAGCGTAAACGGCGTATTATATGCACGCCAATCACATTTCATATGCACACCAAAGTTAATTTTAGCTTATTAATAGCACGCCAAATAGAAACAGAAAATCGTGCTACTAGTACGCATTTGCATGAGACTGGACTCTCGAATCTGTACATTATAATGAAAACAATACCTTAAAAAAAATAAAAGAAGCAGGTTTTTGCGATCACATAACTTTGAACGGGTAAACTCCTAAAAAGTCCAAGGATCGTGAAAGCATTCAAAAAGGAAGTTAAAAACAACGATAATAATGCAGAGAATAGTGACTTATGTCCAGATGCCGGTAAATGATTCTTTTCAGTGATTGAATATGATCATAATTCAGGATTTTTTTCAGTCATTAATTCATATTACTTTGGTTGTCTGATAACAAAAAACACTAAAATATAACAATGGAAACAGTTTTGTTGAGAACTTGGCTGCATCAAATGACAGTATGTGGGCACAGAGAGGCAAACAAATGTAATAATAAATAATAAATGTACATTTTGCATGTTCAGAAGAAGTGAGCTGCCCTGTCCTGCAAATAATGTAAACAGGCTTGTGTAAGTAAATTGCTCAGTGCAAACAAAAAGAAGTAATGGGAACCTGGTCTTTTTTTTTTTCCATGTGTCGAATAGACATGAACAAGTTATTTGAAAAACATCTATGACCTTTGAAACATGTCTAGTCTTCATCTTCTATGTCGAGTATGGTTTCACTAATAATAAACATTTTTTTGCTTAAAGCATCCATATTTGTCCATGCCAATGTTGATTAGAGTATTAAAAACTTTAAAAAGTATTCCCAGGTTAAAAAAAAGTGCACTAAAATGCACTTTATTTAAGTATACTTAGTACACTTTTCAGTAATGTACTAAAAGTGCTCTATTTTCGCACACTAATTTTGTACTTAATGTACTAAAAGATAGTATTAAGTATATGTTAAGATAAACTTAATACCATCTAAGTGTACTCAACTGTGCTATTTTGAGACACCCTGAAATTGAACTAAAATGTGCTTTTAACATACTATATCTGTATTTTAAAAAATATATTTAGTTAAATCTAGAAATACACTTGAACCCTATTTTTAAACATTTATAAATATATTTAAGACTAATTTAAAGTATAATAGTAATATATTAAAAGAATATTCAAAATGTGAAAAAAGTGTGCTAAAATACACTTTAAGTATAGTTAGTACACTTTTCAGTAATGTACTAAAAGTGCTCTATTTTCGCACACTAATTTTGTACTTATTGTACTAAAAAATAGTATTAAGTATATGTTAAGATAAACTTAATACCATCTAAGTGTACTCAACTGTGCTATTTTGAGACACCATGAAATTGAACTAAAATGTGCTTTTAACATACTATATCTGTATTTAAAAATATATATTTAGTTACAACTAGAAATACACTTGAACCCTACTTTTAAACATTTATAAATATATTTATGACTAATTTAAAGTATAACAATAATATATTAAAAGAATATACAAAGTGGGAAAAAAGTGTGCTAAAATACAATTTAAGTACACTTAGTGCACTTCCCTAATGTACTTAAAGTGCTCTATTTTCGGGCACTGATTTTGTACTTAATATACTAAAAGTTATTCTTAAGTACTCCTTAAGATAAACTTAAGATCATCTAAGTGTACTCAACTGTGCTATTTTGAGACACCATGAAGATGAACTAAAACGTGCTTTTAACATACTATCTCAGCATTTCCAAAAATGTATTTTGTTACCACTTATAATACATTTGAAACATATTTCATAAACCTTTAAATATACTAATTATACATAAAAAATAAACTTACTGATTATTTAAAATACAATAATAATATATAACAAATGTATACAAGGCGTATTTATAATGTATTGCCCACATGTTTTTTATTAATAAAAAATACACTTATTAATTATTTAAAATACATGAATAATATATAAAAAATGTATACAAAGCGTATTTATAATGTATTGGCCACATACATTCATTAATAAAAAATACATTTGTTGATTATTTAAAATACATGAATAATATATGACAAATGTATACAAAGCGTATTTATAATGTATTGCCCAAATATTTTTATTAATAAAAAATACACTTGATGATTATTTAAAATACATGAATAATATATGACAAATGTATACAAAGCGTATTTATAATGTATTGCCCAAATATTTTTATTAATAAAAAATACACTTGATGATTATTTAAAATACATGAATAATATATGATAAATGTATACATAGCGTATTTATAATGTATTTTTTATTAATAAAAATATGTGGGCAAGACATTATAATTACGCTTTGAATAAATTTATTATATATAATTGATATATTTTAATTAATTAATAAGTGTATTATAATGAATAAAAATGTATGGGCAATACATTATAAATACGTTGTCACGAAACGTGTAGGAAAGCAAAAAATAACGTCTTCAATAAA
Source organism: Garra rufa (assembly GCF_049309525.1). Lineage (NCBI taxonomy): Eukaryota > Metazoa > Chordata > Actinopteri > Cypriniformes > Cyprinidae > Garra > Garra rufa. The sequence goes on from NC_133365.1 coordinate 18,044,128, forward strand.
AAGTCTTCAATAAATCCTCAGGCAGAGTAACAAAAGACAGGAATGGCGGGATAAGACGCGCACACAACGAAGGAACATAGGTGTAATGCTTGTAGCCGGACAAAGAAACAAGGAAATCAAACAAACTTATAAAGGGGAGATAATTACAACAACAGGTGGAGGGGATCACACTAATGAGCAGGAAGACCAAAAAAGGGCATGGGAGAAACCAAACAGACAGTCCAATGGGGGAAACACTGGGAAAAACCAAGACAAACAGTCCAAGGGCGTGACATACACTTTGTATACATTTATCATATATTATTCATGTATTTTAAATAATTAAGAAGTGTATTTTTTATTATTAAACATATGTGGGCAATACATTATAAATATGCTTTGTATACATTTATTATATATTATTCATGTATTTTAAATAATCAACAAGTGTATTTTTTTTGTAATAAAAATATGTGGGAAATACATTATAAATACGCCTTGCATACATTTGTTATATATTTATGTATTTTAAATAATTAAGAAGTGTATTTTTTATTATTAAACATATGTGGGCAATACATTATAAATATGCCTTGTATACATTTATTATATATTATTCATGTATTTTAAATAATCAACAAGTGTATTTTTTTGTAATAAAAATATCTGGGCAATACATTATAAATACGCTTTGTATACATTTGTTATATATTATTCATGTATTTTAAATAATCAGTAAGTTTATTTTTTTATGTATAATTAGTATATTTAAAGGTTTATGAAATATGTTTCAATCCTATTAGAAGTGGTAACAAAATACATTTTTTGGAAATGCTGAGATAGTATGTTAAAAGCACATTTTAGTTCATCTTCATGGTGTCTCAAAATAGCACAGTTGAGTACACTTAGATGATCTTAAGTTTATCTTAACATATACTTAAGAATAACTTTTAGTATATAGAGTACAAAATTAGTGGCCGAAAATAGAGCACTTTAAGTACATTAGGGAAGTGCACTAAGTGTACTTAAATTGTATTTTAGCACACTGTTTTCACACTTTGTATATTCTTTTAATATATTATTGCTATACTTTAAATTAGTCATAAATATATTTATAAATGTAAATGTATTTCTAGTTGTAACTAAATATATATTTTTAAATACAGATATAGTATGTTAAAAGCACATTTTAGTTCAATTTCATGGTGTCTCAAAATAGCACAGTTGAGTACACTTAGATGGTATTAAGTTTATCTTAACATATACTTAATACTATTTTTTAGTACAATAAGTACAAAATTAGTGTGCGAAAATAGAGCACTTTTAGTACATTACTGAAAAGTGTACTAAGTATACTTAAATAAAGTGTATTTTAGTGCACTTTTTTTAACCTGGGAGAATTACCACACTCAAAATCAGTTTAAGTGTTAGTGCTAATAATGCATTCATATTAAGTGTACTTAAGTACAACTTTTGGGAAAATGTGCTTCTACTACAATACATTACTAATAGATTTTTAATAAAATAAATTTAATGTAAACTTAAAATTACCACACTCAAAATCAATTTAAGTGTTAGTGATAATAATGCATTCACATTAAGTGTACTTAAGTACAACTTTTGGGAAAATGTACTTCTACTACAATACATTACTAATAGATTTTTAATAAAATCAATTTAATGTAAACTTAAAATTACCACACTCAAAATCAATTTAAGTGTTAGTGATAATAATGCATTCACAGTAAGTGTACTTAAGTACAACTTTTGGGAAAATGTACTTCTACTACAATACATTACTAATAGATTTTTAATAAAATCAATTTAATGTAAACTTAAAATTACCACACTCAAAATCAATTTAAGTGATAGTGATAATAATGCATTCACATTAAGTGTACTTAAGTACAACTTTTGGGAAAATGTACTTCTACTACAATACATTACTAATAGATTTTTAATAAAATCAATTTAATGTAAACTTAAAATTACCACACTCAAAATCAATTTAAGTGTTAGTGATAATAATGCATTCATATTAAGTGTACTTAAGTACAACTTTTGGGAAAATGTACTTCTACTACAATACATTACTAATAGATTTTTAATAAAATCAATTTAATGTAAACTTAAAATTACCACACTCAAAATCAATTTAAGTGTTAGTGATAATAATGCATTCACAGTAAGTGTACTTAAGTACAACTTTTGGGAAAATGTACTTCTACTACAATACATTACTAATAGATTTTTAATAAAATCAATTTAATGTAAACTTAAAATTACCACACTCAAAATCAATTTAAGTGATAGTGATAATAATGCATTCACATTAAGTGTACTTAAGTACAACTTTTGGGAAAATGTACTTCTACTACAATACATTACTAATAGATTTTTAATAAAATCAATTTAATGTAAACTTAAAATTACCACACTCAAAATCAATTTAAGTGTTAGTGATAATAATGCATTCATATTAAGTGTACTTAAGTGTACAACTTTTGGGAAAATGTACTTCTACTACACTACATTACTAATAGATTTTTTATATATTAACTTATTTTAAACTCAAGATTAGTATGTAAACAGTGTACTAAAAATCAACTAATGTTTAAAGCATTTAAAGCACACTTTTGAAAAACACACTAATAAAACTCTTTTGGATGTTTTTTCTGTAGTGTACTTTATTGTAGTACACTAAAAAATGATTTAAGTATTACTGGTATTTAGTATACTTTTGTCAAGTGTACTAAAGTCCTACTGAAGTATAAACATACTTTTAATTAGTAAATTTATAGTGTATAACCATCAAACTTTTATTTAACACAAAAAAAAACAATGTACTAAAAATGTATTTGCGGGTATTTAAGTGTATTTTAATTGCATTTAAGTATATATTTTTTTCACCTGGGTAATTTAAGGTACATTTAGAACAGATAAAAATGTGCGATTAATCGCGATTAAAACATTTTAATCGATTGACAGCCCTAATATAAATATATAAAAAGAAACACAATATATAATTTAATAAGAAGGGTTATATTGATGAAGATTTTGCTTACCTCTTCCTTGTAAATATATATTTTTTCTATTTTATTAAAAAGTTGTCAGAGGTAACATTGAGGACATGTTTCGGTCGTGACTGTTTCGGTAGTGACAATTTTATTTGCTAACACCCAAAAAAACAAAGATGTCTCTACTTCACCAAATGTTTTGGTCGTGACTGTTTCAGTAGTGAGAATTTTAGATACTTTTAAAGCTATCTCAAAGATGCTAATCAGCACATGGTTAGCTAGCACAGTTCTGAACAGTTGTACACATTAAAAAAAAAAACTAAATGTTATGGAATAACTCCCAAAAAAGAGTTTTTAATTATAGAAAAATGGTGTTTGGTGGTGACATTCTTTAAAGTTACACACAGATTTTTCATAATTTTGAACACATTTACCTCAAAATCTCACTATGTAGTTATGAGAGAGAGTGACAAATAACTATTTCCTGATCATAAACATAGGAGTGTAGTTAAAATCAGCCTCAACCAATGGACTAAAACATATACTGTTTCGGTAGTGACATAAAAAATGTGGGACACATTTTTTTTTTTTCATAAAGTTTCATAATTTACAAAGAAAATATAAAATAAATCGTTTAAACAATTAAAACAACACAAAAATATTTTAAAAACATTTCCATAAGTTAAAATTTAGGGGTTAGAGTTCAGGACAGCCACCTCCCAATTACAAATACCCACTAAATTATGATTTTATATATATTAAGCTTACTGATATTTTAAAAATTGTGGCTTTCAAGATTTGAACACTTAAATGCTTTTTAAATGTGTTTTTTGGTTGTCTGTAGAATGCCTCATTGAAAGCCACAATGTAACTGAAGTAAAGATTGAAGTTGAATGGCAGTTTTCATTCGTATTGTGTTGTATTTATGAGATTTAAATGGATTATCGAAAAAGAAAAATTAGAGCAGGGACTTGCTTAATTCCATGCATCAGCTGTTGGTTCATCTGAATGTGAGTGTTCAGAGTTTAATTGGACTCAAAGATTGGAGAAGTCCTGAATATGTCAAAATAGAAAACTCATTTTCCAGAAGATCCAGTTATGACATTCTGATTAAAAATTACAAGGTCAAAATTTGCATATGCATGAATGAATCATTCACAGTCACAAGATATTTGTGAATTTTCATTTCATGCCAACTTTAAAACTGTCAACATGAAATTAAAAGGGACTGTATTTATTGTTATAACACTAAAAGTTAAACAGCTATTTTGGTACTGGTATGAGTGTGTTGTGGTCTGAAACTGCAGTATTTCTGTGTTTAATATCAATGTTAGCTGAGAACCTTTGAATTTACTCCCATCAGGAACTTACTTGTTAGGAGAAGGGCTGTTTCTCCGGCGGCTGGGCTGATGTTCGGGTTCGGGGGAACAGGAGGAGCGTGGGGGAGAGGGCCTTCCTCTCTGGGCTCTGTAGGCGGCTGAAGGAGTCCAGACAACTGGTTGTAGAGGGGATTGAGTTCGGCTCAGCACAAGAGTGGTTTGAGACGCACACTGGCCATCAGGTTGTGTTGCGGTTAACCGCTCTTTGATTTCATGGAGCGGAGTACCTGGACGTGTGATCAACTTATGTACTGATGTACATATGTATATGTGAAACAGAAAAAAATGAGCGGAAACACTGATTCAATTCCTTAAAGAAGCTCTCTTAATATGCTCCAAGTGTTGAGATGTAATGAAATATTAATGAAGATTATATAAACACTATGCCACTAGGCATGATACAACTACAGTGTCTAATAGTGTACTTTATAATCCCAAACCAATCTTAAATGGACAGTTCACCCAAAAATGTTTGGAGATACACAATAAACAACTCCAAACCTTTCAATGTTTATATCATTTCTGATGCTAATAGTTGTTGTAGGTGTGTGTTTGTGTGCGTATCCACGTACTGAGAGAAGTGCAGCGGCAGGGATCGTGTTTGTCGAGATAGTGCTCCAGGGTGTCCCATCCTCCGCCCACTCGCACCATAACATGATTCCTCAAAATCTACACACACACACACACACACACTCACACACACACACACACACACACACACACACACACACACACACACACACACACACACACACACACACACACACACACACACACACACACACACACACACACACATCTTTATGAGCAAATGTCATCTGCAGCTGAGTGTGCGTTTGTTTAGAAGCCATTTATCTCTTGTTATCACATCCACAAACAAATACTCTTCCATTTCTTTAAAAAAACATCCCGAGACAGTAAAATGTTTACTGTTTTACTGACCATGATGGATCAACACATATTTCTGCTTGTCTATGCTGGAACCATAGTAGCGTTTAAAACATGATAAATTGACAGAAAGAGGTTTTATATACAGTACCCGGACGAATATGAGAGTATTGGAGTCTCCAACCCTGTATTTGCCCTCTGATACTTTCACCATGGGGAACTGGGATGGGCAAGTGCATCGGCTTATCAGAAGCTGGACCTGCACACACACACATTCGGAAATGTTATTGGCATGACCCACACACCTCTGACAGAGTATTCTAAGCAGATGTAACCTGCCACTTTGAAAGCCTCCATTAATCAGTGAGGAGAGCCACAAATCAAAATGGCAGTCTAATACAAAGTTCCTCTCCTTTTCCCTATCCTTGCAAATCATTTTGAATGGTAAAAAGAGACATGAATCTTATAGGTATAGATGGATGTTCTGTTTTGACCCTTTAGGTGTCCTTGTTTCCAAGGCATCCTCTTGCATGCCATATCTGTTGAGCAACAGTGGGGATTGTGTTATAGGCTGGAGTGGTTCAATCACTGGAAGGAGCAAGTGATGAGCTGCCGTCATTGTGCCCTTGTGCCAAGCGCTTAATTACAGATGGCTTGTGCCTGTAATAAGTGTTCTTACCGGCAAGTCGCTTTAGATTAAAGTATCTGCTAAATTACTAATTACTAACAAACAGCAACTGTGACAGAGAAACTGTTCATTAGAGTTCAAGAGAGAAAATAAATCTATTTTGAATGCCAAAAATGTATTTTTCTTTACAATTCTTTTGGCATTTAAAGGGATAGTTCACCCAAAAATGATAATTCTGTCATTAATTACTCACCATCAAGTCGTTCTAAACCTGTAAGACCTTTGTTCATCTTTGGAACACAAATTAGGATATTCTTTTATAAATCCGAGAGCTTTCTGACAGGTTTAGACGTTCTGACGTATAACGTCCATCTCTTAGTAAATTCTGGTTTAAATAATTAAGGCTGCACAAAACATTGCAAGTCATCCTGATGAAATCTTCAGACAAGATTATGAAGACTGTTTTATGTACAGCTTGCATCTTCTACTTGTAAACAAGGCACATCACAGGCATGCATCGTGGTACTCTCGTGAACACATGTTGATTTTTGCTTTCTTTGTGCCTAAAAAGTATTGTTGAAGCTTCATAAAATTACAGTTGAACCAGAGATGTCACATGGACTATTCTAATGATGTCCTTACTACCTTGCTGGGCCTTGAATGTGTCAGTTGCGTTGCTGTCTATGCAGGGTTAGAAAGCTCTCGGATTTCAGCAAAAATATCTTAATTTGTGTTCTGAAGAAGAACGCAAGTCTTGCGGGTTTGGAACGACATGAGGGTAAGTTATATAATGACAGAATTTTAATTTTTTGGGTGGACTGTAAGCATTTAAGCATAAATCCCCTTTTAAATTCTTATTACTGTAATCCAAAAATCTATATACATATAATGTTTAATTTATAATTTATATTACTGAAAACAAGTTTCTTTAAGACTGGTACAAATCATGTACAAAAAAATGTAGACAAATCTAATACAAAAAGTTTATAAAAGTTGACCGATTACTCCTTGGCTAACTGCTAGTTTGTTAGGCTAGTTCTTAAAGGGATTGTTCGCCCAAAAATGAAAATTCTGTCATTAATTACTCACCCTCATGTTCATCTTCAGAATACAAATTTACACTCTTAAAAATAAAGGTTCTTTATTGGCATCAATGGTTCTATGAAACATTGAACATCCATGGAACTTTCCAAATGCAGAAAAGGTTCTTTAGATTTTTAAAATGTTCTTTAAATTGGTTCTTTTTAAGAAACTGTTCACTGAAAGGTTCTTTGGGGAACCAAACCCACAGCAAAAACATCCTTTCAGAACCTTTATTTTAAGAGTGTATTTTTGTTTAAATCTGAGAGCTTTCTGACCCTGCATAGACAGCAACAAAACTACCAAGTTCAAGGCCCAGAAAGTCAGTAAGGACATCGATAAAATAGTCCATATGACATCAGTGGTTCATCCGTAATTTTATGAAGCTACGAGAATACTTTTTGTGTGCAATGAAAGCAAAAATACAACAACGAAAAATACCAGTCCAAATTTATGGTTTGAACCACAGGCGTCACATGCGTTGCTGTCTATGCAGGGTTAAAAAACTCTCGGATTTCATCAAAAATATCTTTATTTGTTTTCCGAAGATGATAGAAGGTCTTACAGGTTTGGAATGATATGAGGGGGAGTAATTAAAGTCATTTCATTTTTGAATGAACTATCCCTTTAAGACAGTCTTAACACAGTGGCTATGTTTGTGCAACTGGCCCCTGCTTTAAACCAAATTTTAATCTATAATTTTGATAGAATCTAATTATTTTATGCAAGAAAAATCTTAATTTAGATTCAATTCTTAATTAAAAAGCAATGCCCTCAGCCCATCAATAAACATTATGTGAATTTAATCTTTGATGCAGCACCATCTCATCCAGATTCTGTATGTTTATCAAGCATCTCTGTGGTTTGGGCTGAGCAGACAAGTCCTCCATCTCTTCACGGATCTCCTCCTCTATCTCCTGCTCCAGCTGAATGAGGACTGGTGAAGCCATGCCGAAACGAGAGGCCCGTCTGGCCACCTCAAGAAGGCACAGCACAAAATTCTTCTCATTCTTACGCAGGACAAGGTCGTCTGTCTCAAACATCAGTACATCTGCAATGAGAGCAGAGTTTAAGAAAAGTACAGAAAGCAGAATCAGAAACTATAAGAACAAAATGGTTTGGTAATGGTAATAGTTTATGTTGTGCTGACCTATATGTGACCCTGGACCACAAAACCAGTCTTAAGAAGCATGGGTACATTTGTAGCAATAGCCAAAAATACATTTTATGGGTCAAAATGATTGATTTTTCTTAATGCCAAAAATCATAAGGATATAAAGTAAAGATTATGTTTCATGAAAATATTTTGTAAATCTACTACCATAAATCTATCAAAACTCATTTTTATTTGTAATATGCATTGCTAAGAACTTCATTTGGACAACTTTAAAGGCCATTTTCTCAATATTTGGATTTTTTTCACACACTCAGATTCCAGATTTTCAAATAGTTGTATCTAGGCCAAATATTGTCTTATCCTAACAAACCATACATCAATGGAAAGCTTATTTATTCAGTTTAATTATTTCAAATGATGTATAAATCTTAATTTCAAAGCTCTCGGTTTTGTGGTCTATGGTCACATATATCAGCAATGTTAGGCTTTGCAGCATAAAGCACAAGTTTTTATTTTTTATTTATTCAAATAGCAAATCGTCTGTTAAGATATAGCATAGAATAGAAGAACAGTATTCAACTGGTCATGTGATGTCAATATAGTTGTCCCTATGAGACTTAATGTAAAGCTTTTATAAGACTACCACTATGACTCGCGCCTCATGTGAGTGAACATGACAAATTAACAAATTTACTAGTCACCTTTTATGTATAAAACATTTTAAAATGAGGGGAAAATCTCATCTAAATGTGAACAAACAGCCCAACCCTTCACAAGCGTCTCTAATATTGTGAGCTCACAGCACTATCTAGTGGTAAGTGTCAGAACTGCAAACAAGTGATTTTCTATCAAACTAATTGTTCTTTTGAGTAATAATTCTATATTAAACAAATATAAAACGTCAAATTAGTAATTAAAATAATACAATATACCTGGAATGCTCATCTCTTTTCGACACCAGTTGATGAAATTCGTCACATTATCCCGAGCCAGAAATGTTGCTGGATGGGCAGAGCTGACGAAAGTGACTCCAGAAGCGGGCAGCTGGAGCTCCGTGGGTCCGGTCCTCTTCAGAAAGTCGTCCGCCACCCGTGTCACGTTATTTGCGTGAGCACACAGCAGGGCACCTGTCTCTAACACCTCCAAAATAGTATTTACATCAATGTCAATGTTGTATAAATCTCCCAGCCATTCTGCCAAGTCTTCTTTCATGGCATAGAGATATTCCTCACTCGATTTAAAAGGTTTGATGCTTTGAGTGGATGCATGCTGAATTCCAGACATGGCTTGGATTGTATCAAATCAATTTAATCGACTCAAAAAACACATGTAGGATGATCCAATATTGCAAAGGGGAAAAAGGCACTCGTAAAAATTACGTTAGCAGCCTACTAACAACAAACCAGGTTTAGTCAAAAGTGTTTCATCGACTCCAAAGAAAAAAATATTTAGCATAAAATTTTGTGTAAATTTAATTTCATGAAATGCATCGGTTGTGCGGTGTTGTGTAGCAATGTTTCATCGCTTTTTCAATGTTGTCAGGGTGTGTGAGCGCGGAATCGTCCTTGGTTACCAGATAGCGTCTTAATCCAAACACTCCAGTTAACCATTTACTGCCCATAAATACAACTCTTCACGGCAAACATAACAATAAACACCAAAGTATTAAGGAATGTTATAACAATAAGATACATATTTATATAAACTCTACATAAGTGTTACCATCTTACATTGTATTTTCAGAAAGTTTTGGAATATTTGTCCTCTACGCAAATTTGTCACTACTGAAATAGTAATATATAATTTTTGCTTACATCTTCCTTGTATATATATCTTTTTTCTATTTTATTAAAACTTTTTCAGAGGTAAATCTAAAACAAGTACAATCTTAACAAATATTCAAGTGTGATTTATGAGATTTGTCTTTGTAAAAGGCAAGAAGATGATCATACTGATTTCAAACTTAAGGATTAGTTTGAATATTCATTGAAATTAAGTTCATAATTCAGTGTACTTTATTTTTGACAAAACATCCTATGTTTCGGTTGTGACACCACAAACTTTCAGTAGTGACAGACAGTAAGGTTTTGGTAGTGACCACATCCTATTACAGAATTTTAACCCACATACTACATACGACAAAATTTTGTTTATTTTCCCCCAATAAAGGATTATTTGTTTCCTTTTGTCATGGTTATGGTATTGCCAATTTTATGGGATAACAGCCCCAAAAAACAAGGATGTGCACTAAACGTTTTGGTCGTGACTGTTACAGTAGTGACAATTTTAGATACTTTTGAAGCCATCTCAAAGATGCTAATCAGCACAGTTCTGAACACTTGTACACATATAAAAACTAAATGTTATGGAATAACTCTCAAAAAATTGTTTAATTATAGAACAATGGTGTTTGGTAGTGACATTCTTTACCTCAAAAGGATCTAATAAAATGATCTTAGTAAACATCTAAGATTTTAATAATAAATGCCTTTTAAATGTGTTTTTTGGGTGTGGGACAGCAGTTTGCACGAATTCTATAAAATGTCTCATATATAAAATGTATAAATTTGTGTGTGTGTGTGTTTAAAAACATTCTACAACTATTCCACAACTCGTATTTTTATTGTCATTTCAATTGCAAATGAGGTCATAAAACCTGTATTTTAAGATCTAGAAGAATTTTTGAAAAGTTTTTAATGAAATATTGCATGTTACGCCCAAGGACATTGCTGCCACTGTCTGAAATGCCATGTTGAAAACTACAGTGGAATGCAGTGGAATAAGTATGGGAACCCCTTGCAGAATCTGTAAAAATTTTAATAATTTTAACTAGTGGTGGGCCGTTATCGGCGTTAACGTGCTGCGTTAACGCGAAACTCTTATCGTGCGATAAAAAAAATATCGCCGTTAATCTATTCTCATATTTGGGTTGGGAGCTGGGTCTAAACTACGCAAGCTATGATGACTTTCACCTTGATAGTTTAACGCGGATGTATACCGAATATGGTCACGCGTTTATGTCTCCTCCGCCAAAACACAGACAGGATCGCGTCGTCCTCCATTCATGAAAACCGAATCTACTATAGCGCGAAATGCCACGTAAATTCGTCGTTTTTTGGATTCATAAATCTAATGTTGGTCAGTCACTTAATTCAAATCGCGATATGGACTAGTGCATGTGAAAACTGAAATGCAAAAAGACCGTTTTAATATGAATCTGAAATGTTCCGTTTGCCTAGCTGTATGTATGCATGGCGGAGACGAGCTTTTACTACACTCATACTGAAACACACGTGACGCTCCCGGTAATTTTTGGCTTTTTTTTAATCTCACATGAACAGATAAACTTAATCTCCCAAACTGCTGTGAGTGTCACTTTTACCGTTTCATTTGAGAAAACTAGCATCATATCATACTGTATGACACAGAAACGTCACGGCAACCTGTCAAAATAAAAGTACTGTGTAACATGTAATGGGCTGGGTAGGTGTTGACGTTAAAAAAAACACAATCTAATAGGTAGAAAAAATAATTTCATTGTTAGTTAGTTAGTAAACACAAGTACATCTAATTGCCTTCAGCAGAATTCAAATTAGCCATTTTAATCTAGATTAATTCCAAGATTTAATCTAGATTAATCTAGATTAAAAAAATTAATCTATGCCCACCCCTAATTTTAACACAATAAGAAAGATCTTACAAAACAGATTATTTTTTATTTAGTACTGTCCTGAGTAAGACATTTCATAAAAGATGTTTACATATAGTCCACAAGACAAAAAAGCTGAAATTATTAAAATAACCCCTTGGTTCTTAATACTGTGTGTGGTTACTTGGATGATCTATCTTTCATCCATTTTTTCACATTGAGAACAGTTGAGGGACTCAAACACAACTATTAAAAAAGGTTTAAACATTCACTGATGCTCCAGAAGGAAACACGATGCAATAAGAGCCAGGGGTGAAAACATTTTGAATTTGAAGATCAAGGTAATTGTACTTCATTTTTTCTTCCGTGAAATATGCAAGTATCTTCTGTTGCTTCTGAAGGGCAGTAGTAAATGGGAAAAAAGGGAAGAAAATGATATTTAAAAACTAAATAAGAAAAATGTGGACATCTTCAACCTGTTCAAAAGTTTTCAGCCCTCAGATCTTAATGCATAGTGTTACCTTCTGGAGTATAAATGAATATTTTAACCTTTTTCAATAGTGTTCGAGTCCCTCAATTTTCCTCAGAGTGAAAAGATGGATTTCAAAATCATACAGTCACTGTTGGAAAGGGTTAAAATAGGCAAAAGATGCAGGAAAACTGAAGAATCTGCAGGACCTGGAGGATATTTCTGAAGAACAGTGCTCAGTTTAACGGTTTAGAACAAACAAGGGACTCATGAACAACCATCACAAAACAAAAATACAATCATAGATCATCCAGGTAACCACACACAGTATTAAGAACTTTTGAAGGGGGTTATTTTTATAATTTCAGCTATTTTTTGTCTTGTGGACTATATGTAAACATCTTTTATGTAAAATATCTTACTCAGGACAGTACTAAATAAAAAATAACATTCATTTTGTATGATCTCTCTTATTTTGTTAATATTATTCACATTTACACAGATTCTGCAAGGGGTTCCCAAACTTTCGTATGCCACTGTACTTAAAAATGCATTAAAAAAACCCCCCATCATAATAATGCATATTATTAGGGGAAATGTAATAAGGAGAAGAGACTTAAAAGAGAAAATGTTGTTTCAAAGAAACATGATTGACTTTAATAATATCATCATAGATTTTGGATGTTCAAAGTAAATACAGCTTGTAGCCATTCATATTTATACATTTCATTGAAATGAATGTATCACATTTTTGTTCATTAAATGAAATAGTGCATTAAGCAATTTGAAACATTAAATAAGAATTCATTTTTTTAAACATATTCCATGATCATTATAGTTTAATAATTTTAATGGTAAATATTTAACATAAAGCTATTTTGTTCTGTTGTGCTAGTTACCAATCTAGCACAAAAAAAAAAAAAAAATCTAATTCTGTTTGTTTTTCTTTTTCTTTCCTGAAAATTCTCGTCTTCTCTTTCTATACTGTTGACTACCTCCTCCTTCACGGCGACCGGTGAAGCTGGGCATCGGTGGCTCGATTTCTCCTGGACGTCCCCCTCTGTCTGGCACACTGCCCATCAGTACCTGCAGAAACAAATGTTGTGTTTAAACTGTTTTCAAATCTTCTTATGCATATTGGAAAATGCACTCAACCCATGCGAAAAACTAAATTCAAGTTACAAAACTTTGGTAAAGGGCACCTTGTGAACAGCTGTTGAAGGTCCGGCTTTAACTGGCCTAATGCGAGACTCGTCCTCTCTGGTCGCCAACAGCTTAGCAATGGAGACGGAGGACTCAAGAAAAGGTGTAAAGGGTTTCATGGAAGAAAGTAAAGCACTGCGTTCCTTGAAACATAATAGGGAGAATTTGCTCAGTCAAACATATTACAATACATGCTTGAAGATTTGCAAAAGAGACAATCTAAGTACCTCTCCCCTCTCTCCCCAAGTAAAGGATTGTAGAGTGACAAGGAAACGCTTGATCATCATTTGCCGCCGACATTCATAATCCTTACAGAGAGCTTTGCTGATATCATTAATCTTTTTCTAAGCGTGAAAAAGATAATTGTGAAAATATTTGTTCTGGAATAGAGCTCTAAAAAAGGTAAATGTGACTCTGTAATATACACTACCAGCCAAACGTTTTAGAAGAGTAAGATTTGTAATGTTTTTTAAGTCTCTTTTACTCACCAAACCTGCTTTTATTTGATTCAAATTACAGCATAAATTTTGAAATATTTTTACTTTTCTAAATATCTGCTTTCTATTTGAATATCATTTAAAGTGTAATTTATTCCTGTGATCAAAGCTTCATTTTCAGCATCATTCATTACTCCAGTTTTCAGTTTCACATGATCCTTTAGAAATCATACTAATGCTGAATTGCTGTTCAATAAACATTTTTATTATTATTATCAAAAATAAAAAACAGTTGAGTACATTTTTCAGGATTCTTTGATGAATAAAAAGATTCAAAGATCAGCATTTATCTAAATTAAAAAGCTTTTTAAACATTATACTCTACCACTGTAGCTTGGAGTCAGTAATGATAGAAATTAATACTTTTATTTAGTAAGGACACTTTAAATTGATCAAAAGTAATGATAAAGACATTTATAATGTCACAAAAGATTTCCATGTCAGATAAATGTTCTTCTGAACTTTCTATTCAGAAAAGCCTGAAAAAAAATAAACTCAGCTGTTTTCAACATAATAATATGTGTGTTTTTTTTAAGTAGCAAATCAGAATATTAGAAGGATTTCTGAAGGATCATGTGACTGGAGTAATGATGCTAAAAAATCAGCTTTGAAATCACAGGAATAAATTACATTTTAAAACATATTCAAATAGAAAACAGTTATCTTAAATAGTAAAAATATTTCAAAATTTTACTGTTTTTGCTATACTTTGGATCAAATAAATGCTGGTAGTGTATAAAGAACAAAAGGACAGCTCACTGTTACATCATACAATATTGAAATAGCAGACAAGTAGTAAATTTTTATTTTTTACTTGAAAATCGTTAGAATGTTTAAACAATTGATTAAAACATCACAGCAATCCACACAACTCCAGTTTTTTTTTTTGGATATGCACAATACATACCCATTGCTCAGAGTTCAGACTGAATTTCAATAATGCTTCTGGCACTTCACCATCTGGAAGTGATGACATCCGTAACTTCACCTGCGTAAATGACGCACATGTTAGACATCACCAAAAAATGTAAAATCTCTACAACTTCACTGGTGATGTTTCTTACCTCTGCACAGGCATCACTTATTTGAGAAGATGTTTCTAAGCCAAGAGTCTGAAACAGTTCTGCAAGATCTTTATTTACGTCTTTCCAATTAATTTGATCATCTTGTGCTGGACTGATTTCCTGATGCTCATCTTTATTATGACTTTCCCTTTTTCTTTGCTCTTTGCCCTTTGACTCACAACTCTGTTCTGTATCTTCTGGATGGGTCTCTTTATACGTCAGCACATGTGCTGATACCAACTCCGACACCAAATACTCTGTAAATTGAGTAAAAATATGTACAGTGGCTTTTCATATAAAATCCTAAAAATCCACAGATTAAGATCATCTATCACCTCCCTACCTTACCGGTCACTCTGAACAGCAGAAGTGGGCTAAGGGGTTCTGATATAAGTGCATTTTGTGGACAGGACATCTCCTTTAGTACTTCCCTCAGCTCCCCGACCAGAACTGCACCACCAATATGCCGTGCTGAAACACAGTTACATTGTTTTCATAATGGAAACTCGTTAGTGAATGTAGGAGTGTTAACTCTGTGTAGGACTGGTTTTGGTTAAATTACTTGGAATATCGGGACAGCTTGCTCTTAGCTCTGAGACCAACCAGGTGAGCAGAGGGCAAGGTAATTCGTCACATTTACATTTCTTCAGGCACTCTTTGCTTTTATACCTATTAAAACATAAATATTAAAACAGCTGTAAATGTAATAACCTTGACATAAACAAAACAATGTTTCTAAATCGCTGTTTATTTCAGCATTACTCACCCAAGAGATTTAATTAAAGTGATTGCTCCAGTATCTCTCTCCATTGTAAAAATTACGCAGTTTACGTCGTCAGTTCTATACTTCCTCGTTCACTATCCATGGCTGTTGTAAACAAGAAGCCAGTAGTAGTCAAGCTCTGACGATAACCGATTGCAAGACAAGATTAATCGATCGCTATTGATCGAAACATTCCTTTGGCTCTACCAAAACACAATAATGCACAAATATTGCACAGACAACTTTAAGATAGACACTGATTTTCTTCTTCTGCATTGATATTCGCATTTATATTCCATTATATTTATATAATTGAAATACAGTTGTATTATCGAGAGTGAAGATATAGAGTAATTATTCATAATTTTATTTACTTGGAAGAATGTTTGGCATGGTTATTTTAACTGGGACAAAAACAAATTATATTTAATTCAATTTCTTTATTTTGGTTGAACATTTATTTATATTCACTACCAGATTTTTAATGTTTTTTTTAAATAAGTCTCTTTTGCTCACCAAGTCTGCATTTGTTTGATCCAAAATACTGCAAAAGCAGTAATATTGTGCAATATTTTTACTATTTAAAAATATCTGCTTTCTTTTTGAATGTTTTAAAATTTAATTTATTCCTGTGATCAAAACCTAATTTTCAGCATCATTACTCTAGTCTTCAGTGTCACATAATCGTTATGAAATCTGTTCGAGAAACATTTATTATTATTATTATTATTATTATTATTATTATTATTATTATTATTATTATTATTATCAATATTTAAAACAGTTGAGTACATTTTCTTCCGGATTCTCTTTTGAATAGAAAGATCCAAAGAAGAGCAGCATTTATCTGAAATAAAAGGCTTTCGTAACATTATACCATATACCATTCAAAAGCTTGGAGTCAGTATATTTATTTTTTGGGGAGAAAGAAATTATAGAAATTAATACTTTTATTTAGCAATTGATCAAAAGTGATGATAAAGACATTTATGATGTTACAAAAGATTTCTGTTCATCTATTTTATTCATCAAAAAACTGAAAATACTACTACTCAGCTGTTTTTAACATAATAAAATAAATGTTTTTGAGAAAATATGATCTCTGAAGGATGAATGCTTTGAAATCACAGAAATAAATTAAATTTTAAAATTCATTCAAATGGAAAACAGTTATTTTAAATAGTAAAAATACTTCAAAATTGTACTGTTTTGCTGTACTTTGGATCCAATAAATGCGGGCTTTGTAGGCAGAAAAGACTTAAAAAAAACATTTAAAATCTAATTAATGTTCAGAAACTTTTGACTGGTAGTGCGCCTTTTCTGCTCTGGTTCTCTGTAAATTACAGCAGCACTTTAAACTACATCTACGGATTGTTTTGACACGTTTACACTGTTTTTATATGAACGTTAAAAAGGCTGCGAATGACGAATGTGATTGGCTACAGCGGGTTTGACAGACAGCAGCTTTAGCCAATCAGCTACAGGGATCGGGAGCGCGCAGATTGTCGTGAGGCGGAGGAAGTGGGCAACTACTACGGTCACCCTCCATCTTCGAAACCATCGTAACGACAATTTGCTTGAGGGGGAAACTGACAGATAAAGGTAAATATTTTGCATTCTACGTACACGAGGTTGTATGTATGTTCAGTTAGTGATTTGAACTAATATTTGATTATTTTAGAGTGTGCATGTGAGGCGGGTGGGTTTTGCGCGCAAATTACTTGACTCCATAGCTCGCTCGAATGCTAAGTGTGCAGACAGTGGATACAATGAAACACACCAATGCATTGTTTTGATACTTAAACGAAAGGTTTTTGCTCTATGCATGTTGTTGTATTTAACTGAAGCTTAAATACCTATCTGAATGAAGTCAAATTGTCTTTTAGCTGCAAAGACCTCTGTCTCAGTCAGCCAGTTAGCTTGCAGGCTAATATTTTAGCAGTGTGAAGATGATCCGCCGAGCGCGTACAGTAACCAATCAATGACTCGCGTGTGTTTACTTTGACTGTACAGGCGCACAGTTTGGAAAAAAACTGCTGTAGGGGTGCATGAATCATGAGCGGGCTTAATGTCAAAAAGCTCAAAGTCAATGAGCTAAAAGAAGAGCTCCAGCGGCGAGGCCTGGACACTCGCGGGCTCAAGGCGGATCTGGCGGACAGATTGCAGGCGGCACTGGAGGCCGAGGCGGCTGGGTCTGCGCCATCGGACGAGCAGGAACAAGAATTTGAGGCTGGCGGGGAAACGGGAGAGGGCAATGAGGAGGAAGGTAATACCTGTTTTGATGTATATATTTTGATTTGGCTATATTCTGAAGCTGCAATCCAGGCTGTGTTGTTGCGAATGGAGATGTGCTTCACAGAGATTAGGAGAGATTATTTATTAAGGTCGCCTGGCAACGTGTCAGACCACCATAGGGGGACCCCTTCTTGATGCAGGACTTTCATCTCAGGACATTTGTGACTCTGGACCACAAAACCAGTCATAAGGGTCTTTTTTTTATTGGCTGATGGCTGAATAAATAAGTTTTTCATTGATGAATGGTTTGTTAGGATAGGACATTATTTGGCAGAGATCAAAAAATCCAAATATTTAGAAAATTAAAAGTTGTCCAAATTAAGTTCTTAGCAATGCATATTACTAATCAAAAATTAGGTTTTGATGTATTTACAGTAGAAAATTTACAAAATGTCTTCATGCAACCTATACAATGTATTTTTGGCTATTGCTACAAATATACTTATGCTGCTTAAGACTGGTATTGTAGTCCAGGGTCACATTAAGGGGCATCTAATAACATTAGTGTGTCTGTGGGGAAACTCAAAATTTGGGAATTTTACAGCTGGATAAATCTGGTATAGAATCTTAAAGGTCATGGATATATTGGGAAAAGTATTTTTTGTTGAAATTGCTTTTGTGTGCATTCTTAAAATGATTTAATAATAAAAACAATCTTTGAGCACTTTCAAATGGCTTATCGAAGACAATAATGCAACAAAAAAAATCTATATGTGTGTAATAAGTAATTAACACTAACTCTAATCTTACATTATATACAAAGTACATGTTTTTAGTTTTTTTTTTTAGTAACTAATTGTGTAATTACACTGTAAAAAGAATGCCAGAAAATAAAGTGTAACCATTAAAACATTGATATTAATGCAAAAAAGGTATTTGTTAGAGGTCGACCGATCTATCGGTTTTGCCGATTAATCGGCACCGATAGTTGATTGGCCGAACTATTGGTTATCGGCAAAAACCCTTGCCGATAGTTTTTCCGAGTTGCGTTCTTTGCTGAAGCGCTCATGCTCCACTGTCTTAGAGTAGAGGTTAAGCCACAGACCAATGTTTAATGTCAGGATTCTTACCATATATTTGTATTGATTTATAGTCATATTTTTAGCCAGCAAAGTTGTAGATTTAAAGACCTGACATGGGAAAACAAACTGTGTTCATTCAGCCGACAGAATCCTGCCGAGTCACAGCGCGCCATAGTTTTACATTACATCATATCTTTCCAAAATCATTGTTAATGTTCATAAAGACTTGACCCTGGGCTGGAAGATTGAGTATTGTGCATTTCAGCAAAATATTTGTATTTCTGTAGCGCTAATGTCTGTATGCTTCATATAGAACTATAATTTATGTTTTAGCCTTTTCTTCAGCCCCTTAAACTAAAGCATAGGCTTGCATCTTGTTACGCACTTTATTTCACAATGCCATTTTCCTGTTCTTATTTGATTTTAATAACTGATTAACAAAAATGTATATGAAAAATTAAGATAAAAATTATACAAAACGAAATTCGTTTAAGGAGGGATTTTCCACAAATAAAAACGTACGAAGTGGTCAAAAATTGTGTCTGACCCTCTCCAATTCTCCCGGCGTATTTTCGTCCAATTCATACCACGTCCGACATTTACAAATAACACAAACTTCTTTCGTAATTAATATATTAAACTGAAACAAAACACAAACAAATAATATTTAAACAAATGTAAAACAGAAAATAAATTGTTTCTGAAATGGCTGCAATTAACGATATAGATCGCACTTTCTCTTTCCGTTTAATCTGTCTAGACTAACCTTTGCTGTTTTTTTATCTTTCTGGAGGTAAACATTTGCCCGTTTGGTGATTAAATAAACTGTTTTAGATTTCTGCTTGAACTACACGCGACGCGTCTTGTGTGTGTGTGAGAGAGAGATACCTGCGAGTTGTCCGCGCAACACAGCACTGCACTTTTGTCCGGTTGAGCTTGTGTTTTTCCCGCACATGGCACGTGTGCGCGCCAGAAACGCAGCAGGCTTCGTTACACAGAATTTGCACTGTGAGCTACGTGTGCATTGTTTGACAATGTGAGTTTTCAATCGCAGTGTTTGACTTTAG
This sequence comes from Garra rufa, assembly GCF_049309525.1. NCBI lineage: Eukaryota > Metazoa > Chordata > Actinopteri > Cypriniformes > Cyprinidae > Garra > Garra rufa. The sequence goes on from NC_133365.1 coordinate 18,064,245, forward strand.
ATATGCCTTCATTTCTGCCGTTTGTAATGCAGTAGCCTACTAGATGCACTAAACTCGCGCACTGACAGACTTTCACTTTCTCTTTGTGTCTGTTCGTCTTAAAAAGCTTGTTTGCAGATGAGGTTAAATGCACATGGATTTTCGAATACTTTCGATGTACACACAGTCAGTTATGTTTTCAGAGCAGGACAAAACATCTGATACATCGAAATAAATCTGTGCATTCGTTTGAATGCAGCCGGTTAAAGCAGCGACTGTCTGTGATCTCATCAGTAATAATCAAACGAAAAAGAAAAAACAATAACTATTTTCTGTAAACTTGCCGACTCTTAAAGAACGCTTATTTTAAATAAGTAAATGTTTTTTTTTTTTTTAAAGTAGCCTGCTTATATAATAAAAAAAATAAATAAAGTAAATTTTGCACAAAATAAATTTTATATAAAATGTATATGAAAATGGTGCCATGTGCATTGAAAACTGAGAATGTGACGCATGGTTATATTTAGTTAATATTAAAAATCGTAATTAAATTGAATCATAATTTTAAGATGGCAAATATAAACAAAAAGCATAGAACCTGCAATTTTACATATTGTTAAAATGTAAAGATGACAATGAGTCCATTTGTAACATCAACTAAGATTAATGAAAGCTGTAGAATAGAAATGTTGTTCCTGGTTAGAGTGTGTTAATTTCAACATTTACTGATATTTTGTTAACATTAATGAACTATGAAATAACTTTAATTATCAATATATAATAAATAATATTTTTATTCATTTACAAAGTATGGTTTAGTATAAAAAAAATAGTAGATCACTATTTTTAATGCTGTTCAGTATCCATTTTCAAAAACTATCGGTTAATTAATCGGTATCGGCCAGTGTGGTCCAACCTAGCTATCGGTATCGGTAAAAACCAATATCGGTCGACCTCTAGTATTTGTGATTTCCTGAGATGTCACACTACCAATATTTCTATTTGAATATGTGTTCAGATGTAATTTATTCTAGTGATTTCAAAGCTGCCTTTTAAGTATCATTACTCCAGTCTCATGATCCTTCAGAAATCATTCTAATATTCTGATTTATTACGTTTATTATTAAACATTTATTATTATGTTGAAAAAAAAGGTCAGATGAACACAATTTGTCTGAAATATAAATCTTTTGTAACATTATAAATGTTATTATCATCACATTTTATTAATTTAAAGCATCCTTGCTAAGGAAAAGTATTAATTTCTATAATTTCTTTCCCTCCAAAAAAACTTTTGAATGGTATAGTGTTTACTCAGCTGTTTTAAATATTGCTAAAAAGGATGTTTCTTGAAAAAAAATGTTTCTTGAACAGCTAATCGGCATATTAGAATGATTTCTGAAGGATCATGTGACACTGAAAGAGTACTGGTGCTGAAAATGTGGCTTTGATCACAGGAATAAATCAAAATTTTAAATATATTCAAATAGTAAGCAGTTATTTTAAACGGTAAAATATTTCACATTGTTACTTTTGCTGTATTTTGAATTAAATAAATGCAGTCTTGGTGAGCAGAAGAGACTTCTTTAAAAGCATTAAAAATCTTACTGTTCAAAAGCTTTTGACTGGTAGTGTATCTTTAAAAAAAAAAAGAGAGAAAAAGAAAGGAAAAAAATCGCTTTTGAATTAGAATATTAATAAAATCTCCAATAAGCCATGGATATGTTATGTAAATTTCTTCAGAAAATGCATGTATTTTTTTAGTTATACTCTGTTTGTCGTTGTTTTGGAATTGCTCTTTGTGACTATTTTATCTTTCAAAAAATATATATTTATAGTAATCACAAATGACTGGAAAAGTCATGGAAATTTGTTATAGACATTAATGGAACAAAATATTTTAATTTTGCTTAATTTAACACAGAATTTGCAGCCGGAGAGCAAGATTTTGGAGAAGAGGCCAAGGCACAGTTTGATGATGGAAACAGCACAGACCTCTACCAGGGTGGATTTGATGATCAGGGAGCTGATAGTAACGAAGGCAACGAGGACAGCACTGAGACCCCCATACCTGGTTTTGGAACAAGTGATTATTCATCAGACGCGCCAGGGCAGATGACAGAGCACTATGACCAGGATGAATTCCAGGAGCCTGAGGCCAAGAAGCCATACACTGAGGAGCCAGCCAGGCGGCAGAATAATCAGGATAAGGTGAAGCAGGAGTATGAGGAGACTCCTTCACATGCAGAGCCACAGGGGGAACAGAAGTTTGACGAGCCAGCGTCAAGGCAGACCCCAGAAGGAGACTCAAGTCAGCGCAGCCAGCAGGGAGACTCTGGTAAGTCTGGTCAAGTGTTTAAAAGGATTGTGTAACCAAGAATAAAAATATATAGAAAATAAATCTGTCATTAATTACTCACCCTCATGTTGTTCCAAACCCGTAAAGGGTTCGTTCATCTTTGGAAGACAAATTAAGATATTTTGATGAAATCCTCTGTTCTCTGACCCTCCATAGACAGCAAGGGTTCTATCACGTTCAAAGTCCAATGAAAGTATTCACAAACCTTAATAAAATTATGGTTGAACCACTGTCACATGGACTATTTTGATGATGTTCTTGGTACCATTTTGAACCTTGAAAGTGGTAGGACTCAGAAAGCTCACAGATTTCATCAATAATATCTTAAGTTGTGCTCCGAACACGAACAAAGGTCTTTTTTGGGGGGGAATTACAGAATCAGCTTTATGAAAACAATTTTTTCTTGTTTTCTTCAGCATAATATTAACTAACCACACACAGTCCAACTTGAACAAGAGCATTTTGTGCTAGTTTAATGCTAAAAGCAATATGCAATAGCGTAGGGAGACCAGCTTAGTTTAATTATTCGCAGTGGCACATAGGAATGGGCGGAACTAAAGAACTCGTCTGGTGGGCTTTATGTGCTGCAACTGTCTGATTGGTGGGATTTTCTGTAGAGTGTCATGGGTAATGTAGTTTTTCCCAAAGAATTCTGCTATTAAACTGAATCGTTTTAAAAATAAGTTGAATTAATGTGAACTGTGATTTAATATGATGTCTTCAAATAAACCATATACAATAGATTAACAACTTCAGAGCTCACAACAGGTTTATCAGTTATTGTTAAAAATTGCAGAGAATATAAATGAGTTACTTCTAGAACTTTGAGTGTTGCAGTCTATTATCATAAATATATTTGATGTAGCTTATGATGTATTTATCCAAATGTTTTCAGGGAGCCTTGAGGTGAAGACTGAGTATAAGGCCGATGAGGATGTTCCACCGCAGGCTGAGCAGGGCAGTGACTGGGATGCACAGGCCAAATCAGAGGATGATAGATACTCATCATACAGTCGCAAGAGGTCATATGATGAGAGTCGAGGATACGGTTACTATGAACATCGTGAGGAAAGGAGGTAAGTTAAGTTTCCTTGCATTTACTTTATACAAATTAAACTAAAACTTTGAATCAATTTAAACTGGTCCATTTTAGTTTTTTTTAAATCTCATAGTTTTCTTTTGCATTGGTTTTTATAGGGGTAGGTCACCACAGCCCCCAGCTGAAGAAGAGGAGGAAGACATTGATGATAAGCTTGTGGTCATTGACACCTGTGAGTATATTCAAGGAGTGATGAAGCTGTTTGGTTTTGCAGAAGGGGTGTAATGGTACACCTAAATGGTTCAGCACATTCTAGGGTTCTAAAGTCACGATTCAGTGTTTTTGGTACAGCAGTGGGAAAAAAATTTAATCTATTAGGTTTGAATGTGTGTGCTGGCACTTGTTTATAAAAGTCTGCAAAGTTAAACATAAACTTGTTTTCTGCAAGGACAATCATTTATGCAAAATGGAAATACTTTAGTGAATTTGTAACGTTTAGAAGTAAGAATAGAACCATCAGATGTAAATTGTGTGTTGAGGAAAACGCAACTCATTGAACGCATTGAACAGTATGTTACATGTTTAAAGGATTAGTTCACTTCCAGAACAAAAAATTACAGATAATTTACTCACCTCTCCTGTCATCCAAGATCATGTCTTTCTTTCTTCAGTCGTAAACAAATTGTTTTTGAGGGAAAACATTTCAGGAATTTTCTCCATATAGTGGACTTCTATGGTGCCCATGAGTTTGAACTTCCAAAATGCAGGTTTAATGCAGCTTAAAGGGGCTCTAAAAGTAAAACGATCGGTTATTTTCTAAAAAAAAAAAATTACAATTTATACACTTTTTAAACTCAAATGCTCTTCTTGTCTAGCTCTGCCATGTGCATGGGTACTCTATGAACTCAGTTAGGGTATGTCGAAAAACATATGTCACTGTTTTACCATTTTTGGTGAAGGACCTTTGACCTTTGCACGTTCACTTTGTAAACATTCGGTCGGTACTTCTGCAGTGATGTAGGACGATTTTGAAGTTGGAGAAGAAAATGAGAGAGGAGTTTTTTAACCTACTCTAACTGTATCGAACCAGTGTGCACAGAGTACGCAAGACGAGCATTTGAGGTTAAAAATATATAAATTGTAATTTTGTTTTTAGAAAATAACAGATTTTTTTGTCTAGATAAGACCCTTCTTCCTCAGCTGGGATAGTTTGAGCCCTTTAAAGTTGCATTTAAACTGCATTTTGGAAGTTCTAACTCGCAGGCACCATCTAAGTCCACTATGTGGAGATAATTCCTTAAATGTGAGAAAATTATCTGTCATTTTTGTATTGGAAGTGAGCTAATCCTTTAAGACAACTTGGATTGTGCACATATTTGGCAGCAGCTCAAATGTAGCAGCTACCATTATTTTTCAGATGTGTACACAACATCAAAATATATCAGTATAAACAATATTGTTCCATCCTAGGCATGAACTCAGATTTTGAAATAGTGTTCCACATGTGCCATACCTAAATTTTCCATTACACCCCAATTTGGAGTGCTGCATTTTCATTAGGGATCCACCAATACTGATGCTGCGCTTATGTACTCCTACTCATTCTCATTAAATGCTCTAATACCACACAGCATGTTCACAGTGTTTGTCCCAACAAAGGAACACTTAACAAAACCGACAGAGCAAAATGAAGATTTTTGAGATTAAGGATGTCCGTGATGTAAATGTATGTAATTATTCACATTACAGATTTGCTTCTTGTTTGTTTGTCTCTAGATAACTGTGACCTGCACTTCAAGGTGGCTCGTGACAGATACAGTGGTTATCCTCTAACCATTGAGGGTTTTGCCTACCTGTGGGCAGGTGCTCGAGCCACTTATGGTGTTACCAAAGGACGTGTGTGCTTTGAAATGAAGGTAACATAGATGCTATTTAGCGTCTGAAGCCATGCTTGATTGTCTAAGGGCACAGAGATCTTATTGTCCTTTTCCTTGTTTAGATAAATGAGGAAATTTCAGTCAAGCACCTTCCTTCCTCTGAGCCTGACCCTCATGTGGTGAGAATCGGATGGTCCCTGGATACATGCAACACTCAACTTGGTAAATGACCAGACTTAAAATAACCCTGCTTTAAGGCTTTTCTGACACCTGATGTGTTTTTCTTTAGTAAAATTAATCAAAAAGCTTGGAAAGTGTGAGGTTTGTGTTCTATGCTACATTAACATTGTAGTTTAACAGCTCCTACCTTCATGTTACAGGTGAAGAACCCTACTCTTTCGGCTATGGAGGAACTGGCAAGAAATCCGCCAGCTGTAAATTTGAGGACTATGGGGAAAAGTTCAGTGAAAACGATATCATCGGCTGCTATATTGTAATTTTGTTTTTCTCTCATACTTCTAGATTAAATTACACATAATACTTAATATATTACCTATACATAATACTAGTATCTTAATATGAGCTCAGAGACTATTATTAACCATATTGCTTTTCTTTTTTTCCACTCGGATTGTTTTTTCCAAAGGACTTTGAAAGCAGTGAGGAAGTAGAAATGGGATTCTCCAAGAATGGCAAGTCACTGGGCCCATGTTTCCATGTCTCTCGAGAGGAATTGGCCGGGCGTGCTCTTTACCCACATGTGTTGGTGAAGAACTGTGCAGTGGAATTCAACTTCGGACAGAGAGAGGAGCCCTTTTTCCCTCAGCCGGAAGGCTTTACCTTCATTCAGGATATTCACCTGGAGGAGAGAGTCAGAGGGACACTGGGACCCACCAATAAATCTGAATGCGAGGTTTGATGTGAAAATTTTAAGAATAATAATCATAATGTATTGTAGTATCCTTTGATAATAAAAGTGTTATCAAATTTTCAGCTGTGGCTGAAATTTATGCATCTATAACAATTCCATGAAGACTAATAATTGATAATTGTATTGTGCTAAACAAAATGTAGAAAGACTGGACAATTCATTCTTGTCAACAAGACCTAATTTATATTAGCCAGCTCTGTAATTGTAGCATTATAATGTTTAATATATAACAGTAAACAGTATACCAGATGTTTACCTTTAAAAGACATGTACATGATCAGTGAACAGAAGATATTTGTGATGCCTATGTGGTAAAATGTTTTCTTCTCAGATCCTGATGATGGTTGGTCTGCCTGGTAGTGGAAAAACCACATGGGCCATAAAACATGCTAAAGAGAACCCTGAAAAGAAGTACAACATCCTGGGAACAAATGCTATCATGGATAAGATGAAGGTAGGGCTGCTATTATGGCAGCTACAACCATATACATGTCTTTGGCACAGCATGGGCAACTTTGGCACTCAATGTTTTTAGGCTATGCAGGCAATTAAAGGCTCATTATTATTTATATGGTTTATTGATAAACGTGCGACTAATAGTTGACTAATGCTTAAAATGAATGACTACTTGTCAACCAGAAAAATCTTAAGTCGAGGTCTAGTGATTGGTTTGCAGCAGTAACAGAAAAATACTTTTCCCAGTTTTAAGTTTAAATTGACTTTTTATGGGCATTTTTACCTTTTATAAGGTCTTTTTTCTAACCTAATTAAATGTATGCAGCATCATATGTGTCATTCTTACATTTAATCAATCAATTTAAATGGTAAGACACTGTAGAGACACTGTAGCTACCAAGAAAATGAAATCAATATTAACAAAATTTGTGTTTGCAATGCAGAGGTGGCACAGAATCTGCATCTGAAGTGGTATTTGGGGTGTGCTCACACTTGTCATGCTTGGTTTGATTAAAACAAACTCTGTTGCATTGCTCTGTTAATGTGGTTCATTTGAGTAAGTGTGAACACTGCCATCCGACCGAGACCTTTTATGAGCTTTTTGTGAGTTTGCAGGTGGTAAAAAAAATAAAATCATATGCACGCAACAATGAGCAGACAATCCAGCAGACGGCATTGCATGTATTTGACTTAAAGGGCCGATGAGCAGACAGATCAGTGAATGGATACTTTGATGTCATACACCCCAGCACCGTTTTAAGTAGAACGCACCTTTTCCTTTTGTTTGGATTTTGAAATATACGTGATTCAACTCCACCAATCAGGTTGTGAATGTATCACTGTCAAAAATGTCAGTTTAAACGCATAGAGGACCAGGACCAAATGTATAATTTTCCATTTTGGTCCGGACCAAATGAACCAAACGAACTAAATTACAAGTGTGAATACACCCTTAGATGCATTTACACAGACTGTTCAATGCAGGACATGAATGCAGTTACAAATGCATAAATTATTTCAATGTTTTAAAAATGTTCAATAGTGATGTTTGAAATGATTTTGTGGGGGGAAAACCTAAAATCATCAGTAAGTGGCGGCAAATGACTGCATGAGCAAAAACTGGAACTTGTGTCTAAAATGCAAGTCAGTTAATATTAAAAAATTAATATCAATTTGCAATACCGGGACATATTTTTCTCCTTATCTTGTATTTTGGGGGAATTCTAAATGTCAGGGCTCGAAATTGCGGCCGTTTTGGTCGCATATGCTCCCAAAATTTAATCTGCGCAACCTCAAATTATATTTGGGAGCAGTGCGAGTGCGAGAAATTGTTGTGTTGCAACTTGGTTTAATTTCTTTACAAAACATTCGCTAGCCTAACTACTGCACAGACTGCTGTGAGCTGATACAGTGACAGGTTCACCGTTCTCTCTTTTGATTGTAAACAATTAAAAGGTCTCCACAATCTGCTTTTGAAGAAATCAACTGTATTTCGTGCTACAGCGTACATTCTGTCAGATACAATTCTGCCACCTCCGTCTCAATAAACTGTACAACGCGGCATACATTCACATCAGATGATAACTCAGCGGCAGAGTTCCACTCACACGGGTGTAATTTCCACTCGGGACACACTTTTCAAAATCCCGTTGGTGTCCTCCCAATTTAAAATGTTTTTGTTAAAATAATATCTTGTATTGTAGAATGGACACTCAGTGCTGCTGAGAGTTTGGCGCTGTCGTTAAAACGAAACCAAAAGTCAAACACGCACACGCATTCAAAAGCAATTTTAATACCCCACATTTAGAGAGCGACTCCCCAATGCACGCAAATTAGGCTACATAAAATATCTAGGCTGTTATTGGTATGTGGGCTATAATAAGTTGTGTAGTGTCTATAGCTCTGTATCATGCTTGAAAAATTCGATCTCTATTTGCACTTTGAATATTGAAAGAGTAGCCTACTTTGATGATTCCTGCATTTATTGTCTACACGACTAAGAAAAAAGTGTTGTTAATTTTTTGTTGTTTATACTGTAGATTGTTTAAAAATGCAGTGGTTGCCTCTAATTTAAATGGCTGTAAATAAATATATAAAAAAGGCTTTCAGAATTAGCCCATTAAACATCTGCAATCAGAATCGACCATGAAGAATCAAGATCGGCGCATTACTAAAAAGAAATTAGGTGCTCCTAAAACTTTTTTGGTGTTTCTAACTTTTTGAAGATGGGAGCACCAGTGCTACCAAGTAAAAAGTTAATTTCGAGCCCTAAATGTGTTTTAATAGACTGTCACACAGTGTGTGAACTGTGTGAACTCTAAATGTGCTGGCGCAGTATTTTAACCTACATCCCATAGTTTATGCATGCACTCTCTGGGTGTGTTTTGTATACCTGATTAATGTAAAACCGCGAATCATTTAAACAGTTGATATTATCATAGATGATACATATCGCACACCCCTACTCTGCAGTACTGTGGAACTTGAAGGCCAGAGTTGCCCACCCCTGTTAAAGACCAATAACTCAACTAGTTGTTCAGGCCACCCTCCAGTGTATCGATTTGAGTCAAAGACTTAATATATAGGAAGACGGTACACTACCTTCTGAATTAAAGAGCCAATTGGTGATTAGTAAAGTCATTGCGTCGCTGCAGTTAGAAGCTCCGGTTCCTATAGAAAAGGGCAGCGTTTGCAAACTTGCGCTCAGGACTGCGCATGGATTGGCTGCTCTAGCCTGAAAAATAAGCCTTTTTTAATGCTATTTAAGCAAAAGAAACAATTATGAGGCAGTTGTTGTCAGATTTCATTGGTGGTTTCAAATATGATTTGAGTTTAAACACTATATATTGTTCCATTTCAATCAGGTCATGGGACTTCGCCGCCAGCGCAACTATGCCGGACGCTGGGACATCCTTATTCAGCAGGCCACGCAGTGTCTCAACAGACTCATCCAGATTGCTGCCCGCAAGAAGCGCAACTACATCCTGGATCAGGTACTGCTGTACTCGCCGCCTTCTGCGCTGTCCTCACAGCTAAAACCCTTCCCCTTCCTTCTCAACCCTCCCCCCAAAAAAACACATTCACTGCTGCTCACTGATGCACATGTTCATTAATGCACTTCTGCTCTCTCTGTAGCCTAGTTCAAAGAATTGGTTAGCCTATTGTGCTCCTGAAGACTTGTTTTTTTTTTCCAGTCCTTATTTCTTTGTCCTGAACATGTTGCTGACTTATGATTTGTTTTGTTTTGCTTAAACGTAAAAAAAAAAAAAAAAAAACGAGCAGAAGAAAGAATGCAGTATAGTATGTTGCAATGAATATTTTTGACTTTATGCATTGCCTTGTTGTAAAGAGATCTTTGCCACACTGTACAAGTAGTCCATTAGTAAGATGTTGAAAAACAAGTAATCACTGCCTGGTGAGTAAGAAAACGCCTTCTGTTGCTATTGTAACTGTAAAGAAAACGAGAACTTTTCATTAGATAAACTTGGAACTTTACTTGAATGTTGTGTTTAAAAATTAATGGCAGGTAAGTGGAAAAACTAACCTGCTTGAAGTTTATAGGTGGACAGTTCCAGAGGTTGTAAGGTAGGTAAGGTCAAAGGACATGCTAATGGGTTCCTAAGGAGTCCGTGAGTATAAACGGGTAGGTACTAAATGTTTGTCCGTGTCGGGCACGCTGGTCTTTTGAACAACGGGTAAGTGAAGGTAAGGAAGGGGACCCAGGCAGTGCATGACATTAAAATGCAGAAGTGAGGGTTATTTACATACTTTAGACGTTGAGTTCCTTGCAGTAAATATGGTAAAATCACATCAGTCATTGACGTTTGGAAGTAATTGATTTAGCATTTTGAGCATGATCAACAGTTTGATTAATTTAAGAGAAAACACTAGAATTTAATGCCATGTAATTTCTTGTAACTTGGATCTTTTGAAGTACACTGAGACACTATACCAGTTCTCTGAAACGTACGCTTCATAAGAGAACGGTTTCTGTTAAAACTGCTAGTTTGAGGGAAGCAGAAAGGGTCCCCTATACAATGTCAGTCATTTACAAACTCCCATGCGTTGGCCTCGTCCCAATTCACGGTAAGTCAGTTGGGGTTGTGAGAGACAACCGCTAGTCATTCCAGAGCAGTAACTATAGACATGAAAAAAAAACTCTCTCACTTTCATCGTTGCAGGAATCCAATTCCCCTCCTACGGAACGCAAAGCCGTAACAAAAGCAAATAATAAACAGCTTCTACTTCTTTCTTGTCACCATTGCTAGACAAATGTTTATGGATCAGCCCAGAGACGAAAAATGCGTCCTTTTGAAGGTTTTCAACGCAAGGCTATTGTAATTTGTCCCACGGATGAGGATTTAAAAGAGCGAACGTTAAAGCGAACTGATGAGGAAGGGAAGGATGTTCCCGATCATGCTGTGTTAGAAATGAAAGGTAGGAATGCCACGGATAACCAAAACAAATGTTCAAAACTACACACCAGATCTGCTTTTGCTGTTTTTTTGTTTGTTTCTTTATTTTAAGACTTGGAAGAACCCACCCGTCCCTCCTTCTGTTAAACCTTTTTGCCAGATAAAAGAGCTCCTCTCACCTTTTTTCCATCTCTCCCTGCCCTGTTAACCACATTTTCTTGCATTGTCTCTCATGCCATTCTTCACCACTGCAAACCAGCTCAGTTAATCAGGATTGAGGATAAGGATTGCTGCAATTGGCTCTGGCTCTCCAATTCACCTCAGCAAGCGAGCAGTTTGTATTGGCTGTATTATTAAATGTTGAACAAATTTTTGGACAGCTGTCCTCAGCTAGGTACTTCCTAATTTGCAGGGACACCTTTTATCATAACACTCTTTTTCTGGCAACTGTTTTTAGTTTAATTTTCATTCCCTACGATCCCTCCCCCCTACATTGTCCTCATATTCCTACTCTGGGACAAGTGTTTTCTTACACCGCTAAGGCAACGTTTGTCCTAGAGCATGTTAACTTTATTACCACATGCTCTAGTTCTCTCTCTTTTACTCTCTCTGTCTCCCCTTTTTCTGTCCCCTCCCCTGTATTTTTGCTGTCACCATTGTATGGTGCTGATAATGATTCTCTTTGTCTTTTCGCCGGCGCGGTGTTCTGTCCCTCATTGCGTGCCTCTGCTCCCGCAGCAAACTTTGTGCTGCCCGAAGTCGGCGAGTTCCTGGACGATGTGGCTTTCGTAGAGCTTCAGCGGGAAGAAGCCGACGCTCTCATCAAGCAGTACAACGAAGAAGGCCGCAAAGCCGGCCCTCCCCCAGAGAAGCGTTTCGATAACCGCCAGGGTGGTTTCCGCGGCCGTAGTAACTTCCAGCGCTATGACAATCGCGGTGGACCTCAGGGCGGTAGAGGCGGCTACCAGAACCGGGGTGGCTCCGGAGGTGGAGGCTACCGAGGAGGTGAGAGTCCTGATTTTGCTAAATTTGTGTTTGACAAGTTTGTGGACAGCAAATTAATTATTTATTTATTCATTCATTTATTTGATTAGAACACATATTAAAAAGTGACAGTTAAGACATTTATGATGTTACAAATACATTAAAAACTGTATTTACCTTGGCATAGTTAAGTAATAACAGTTCTGTACATGGACATGACATACCATGAGTCTCAAACACCATTGTTGCTTCCTCCTCATATAAATCTGGTGTTTGCTAAAGACCACTGAAAAATAGGCCAATTCCAACATAACACAGACTATTACGTAAGAGTCACAATCGTTAATAGTTACGCCCCCAACATTTGCATAGCCCAATCATCAGAAGTTCTGCAGCTAGACTGTTGTGAAGAAGAAAAAAAAAGCAAGGACAATAGCGAAAATGGCAGATCACGGGAATAAATGTTATGTTCCAGGTTGTGCTGGAGTTGTTAAGTGTGGGGATGGGTTTGTGTCTGTACTCAAAAAGGCGGTTATGTTCTAATAAAATAAGGCGAGCCACTGAAGGGAATCACGTGATCACAAAAGTGAAAGTAAAATGATTGCGCATTCAAAACAGAATTATCACAATTCTTTGTCATGTTGGTTGTACTGTTTTACAAGTTGTCTGAGGGGTACAGCCAAACTAAATTCCCTTATTTTAAAATCAAAACCCCAAGGTAACAAAATATAAAATAAAAAGAATGGCAGATATTTAGGCCAAAGTGAGCGAACGTAAAAATCGTTGTCATTATTTTATCTTTGTTATTAAAAAATAAGAACAAAGATAGGCTACATGTTACAAATACACATAATATACAAATAAAAAACAATGCTCTAATATTCAGGTACAGTAACCATATTTGTCAGAAGCATTATTAACAAATATAAAAAAACACTATATACACAAATTATACATTGACTCTTTAAAGTTAAAGTGAAGTAAACTATTAAAATTCATTCAAATCTTATTTTTAAATAATGTGGGTAACCAAATAGTACTTCCATAGTATTTTATTTATTTTTTCCCACTATCAAAGTGCTACTGTTATCCACATTCTTCAAAATATCTTTTTCTTTCGTGTTCGGCACAGGAAAAAAAATGAATAGAGATTTGGGACAACATGTGAGTGACTAAATTTATTGGGTGAATTGTCCCTTTAAAGGGGCTATGTGTAACTTTCTGAAATTTAAACTCACGACTGACACCTGTGGCCAAAAACCGGAACTGCTCTTCCTTTCTGCTCGCTCTCGCAGCGTGCGCTCATACGTACTCACTTCACAAGTCATCCGCTGCAAAGAAGTCAACATTATGTTTACAGAGGTAAGAACAGTCAAATACATATGTTGTTTGAGAAACTAAGTTTGTTTGCAATATATATGTCTAGCGGTGGTGGCAGAGTGATCTGAAACGTTTAACATGAACGCGCTTGACGTCACATCCGCAGACAGCGCGTAAAAAATCCGACCCGACAGAAAATAGGAAAAATAGGATACAGGCTTATAGGTGCACCCACTGTGAGCTGACAAGGTGTCAGTATGCTCATCAGATGTTTGAGTCATAAATGGTCAAATAAAAAGGCTATTGTTACATTTATTTTGGGGAAAAAGTTACATATAGCCCCTTTAATGACAATTGGCAGCATGTTTAGTTCTGCCACTTTAAGAGCTGCACGCATCTAATACAGGTGCACATCCGTTTTTCTTTCAACTGTTTACTTTTTACTTTAGACATAACTGTTTATTTGTAATCCTTACATATTTTTGACAGTATTAGCACATGCGAATAATGTACTTTTGTAATTGCAAATACGAATAAGTGCAGTGTCCCGTGAATAAATGTATGTTGTGTTGTACAGTATATTGAGAAGAAGGCACACTGTAGCACGATACTACAATATTTATTCAAAAGCAGATTGTGAAGACATTGTAATAGTCCACGATCAATCATCATATCGCACACCCCTAAGATTACTATACATTTTTTATAAAAGTTGTTGATAATCACTCAACTAATTTATTAGGATACAACCGTGGAGGCTACAACCAGAATCGCTGGGGAAATAACTACAGGGATGGAGGCTCAGGAGGCCGTGGTGGATACAGCCGCAACCAGCAGTCTGGAGGCAGTTACAACCACAACCGCCAGGGCTCCTACAACAAGAGTGGCTCTGGATCGTCTGGAGGCTACAGCCAATCACAGGTATTAAGACAGGGCTGGCTTATCTTATCCAACCGTCAGCTTTTAAAACCAACAGGAATTGTAGTCATCGCTTGCATCTTATTTTCTCATTTTTTGTAGCCTCAGACTTACAGTCAAGGCTACAACCAGGGCTACAGCCAGAGCAACTACAACCCAGGGTACAACTATGGCAACTACAGTCAATACCCAGGATACAGCCAGAGCTACAGTCAAACTCCAGCGCCCACGGGACAGACCTACAACCAGCAGCAGCAGCAGCAGCAGCAGAGCTACAATCAACAGTACCAGCAGGTGAGATAGTCTGTGGAAGAAACTGCATACACGTTTGCACTTTGGCTGGTATTAGAGAGAGATTTAGTTTAGTAATGATACAGGGGCATTTTTGCCCCTTTCTCTTGAATGCATGCGCATGTATTTTTATACATTGTACTTTGCTTCCCCCCACAGTATGCTCAGCAGTGGCAGCAGTACTACCAGAACCAGAGCCAGTGGAACCAGTACTATAACCAATACGGCAATTACGGCAACTACAACCAGCAAGGCACTCAAGGCAGCCAGGGCGCCCAGGGAACACAGTAGTAGCATCGCAGCCGATTCAGACGGCCTATTCCCTAAGCAGCATTCCTCATGCCTTTTTTTGTGCTCCTTCTCTTACCCAGTCTTACCCTTTTTTTGCCTGCTCTCTGTAAACGTTTATTCTCTCCCTATTTATGCCAACCTTAAAGGTAACCACGTTTGTGTGGCCCTCCATTGCTCTGTTTGAGTTTTGGTGACAAGTATCCCTTTTTTTGCTCTTCTGCTAAATATTTGTTTACATACAGCTAGATCTTTTTTCCCCTTTGTGTTCTTGTAGATGAGAGGTTGGACATTTGAATTTAGTAATGTGTGATTTAGTCCGCTGCGAACAGCTCACACACTATGATGTGCTTGAATGTTTCAAAATTGAGCAGGAGAATTTTTTGGAGAAAGCTTTGCACGCTTAGACTTACATCTGATGTATAGAGCAAGAGAGTGAGGCAAGGTGTTTCTGTGTTCCAATAGTTTTACCACTGATTTTATTTTTTTTTTATCTTGTAAGATTAAAGAACCACATTTTGCGGTAGATGGTTATGGGTATTGTTCTGTATATGATCATATGCCTGTATGTACACATCGATGTAAGACCATGTAACACTTTTGTCTAGGTACATCATATTGGAAATTTTAATAACCTAATTCTTGAATAACACTTTTCTGATGTCTCAAGCCTGTGAAGGTTATCATTTTTTCCTTTTTATATAGCATTTTTAAAATGATTCTGATTGGTCTGATGCACATCTATTCCCATGTTGCAGATTAGTAATGATCCGAACTAGTTCCTTGTGTGGATATGTTTTTACCTTGTGTCTTGTCTGTAAAGCAGTATCTGCATTTGGTTTTGTGTCAAATCAAAACACATTATTTTGTATTTGAGAATATAATCAGAAGAACCATCCTGTGGTCTGTGTTCTTGTTTAAATGAGGAACGTGAAATCTGAAACAACCCTAATTCTGCATTGAACCTTTCTTAAAAATGTGAAATTAAGTTCTGTAAGAAAGGCTTAATGTTTAGCAGCAGTAAACGATTAGCATTAAGCACATGTGGGAACTAGTGGACAACCCTTTACATTTTACTGGTATTCAAAACAAGATAAAAATCTGAAAATATAAGATATGGTAGAGTGGGGGGAAACACCCCCAACTGTTTAAGTAAAATTACCACTACAGATACTTTGTTGATGTTACAACTTCATAGACAAGAGTGATGTAGAAGTATTCACCCTGATTGTTTTTACAGTAAATTATCTAATTTTTAGCAGTAAGAAAAAAAGTGTTTAACCCTTTTTTTTTTTTTTGTAAAACCTCACAGTTATAAATGACATGAGAACAATAGGGCCTGTAGTATGTGTTAATATAATATAAAATATAATTATTTTCAGAGTGATTTTTTCCCCCCAAACGTGGTCTGTGGGGTAAAAACGCCTCCAAGGGGGCATGCCATGTTTTTCCATCAAATGTATTCTAACTAGTTGGACTTTACTTAAAGATTTTTTTGTATTACTTCCAAATTGTTCCAAATATTATTTGAAAATATAGGGAAACTTAAAGTAAATATATTAGGTGAAAGAGGATCAGATGATCAAAAAATTGTACATTTGTGCATGACATTGCAGTCCCTTTTGTTGTAATGGTCAAGTGTCCCAATACTTCTACGCACATAGTGTGTTTTGTACAGATGTTTTACGACTATAGAAATATTGATTTACGTAATTTAAATTAATAATTATTTTGTCTCTTGCACCCTCTGCTTGCCAGCTTGTGGCCACTGTGTCTAGATGACTTTTTAAACTTTTAATGTAATTCAAGAAGTAATTAAAATTCACGTAGTCATCACCAAATCTCTCTTTATTTTTTTGTAGATCATAAACTTATGCATAAACAAATGCTATTTTCAAAGTTATTGGCTGATAAGGTAGCAAGTCAACTTACGTTGAGACACAGGCTACTTTTATCAGATCGTATGTTGTGGCAATGGATCGAACCATTTATAATTGTTTGAAGGGAAATACTGACTTATGTTGACTGCATTATACCTGAGAAAATATGCTGTAACTCCTTTAGCGCACTTTAGCTTATGGCACATTGTAGCTGACATTATCCTATGAATTTTAAGAGTTTGGGGGGCACATATTAAAAAGGTTGCTGTGCCCCATTGTTCCCAACTATACCCTTGCAATGTAGGCTAAGTTGCTCAACCCTTCCTTCATTTAATGTGTAGCCTACAGGTGTAACCTTACCTTACCTGATAACACCACCAAAGCTTTCTGCTCTACTGATATTTTCATGATTTGATGCTGAAGATGGGCACAAAATGAGGTGGGTTTGTTTTTTGTATTAATGTTGAATTTACTGTTTTAAGAATAAGGATAGTATGCACAAAGCGCCTGTTAAAATGAGTAGTGTCAGTGATCTTTGACTTTTACTCACTGGAATTATTGCCCGTATGAATGCGTTTTAATTTTTTTTTTCCTTTCACGTGATTACACAAGTTTTGCGCACAGGCATTTTACTTTTGAATTTGAATCTAAGGGGGCTTTTTATACTGCCAGTTTAGTTTCCAAAAGGACGCATGAAAAAATGGTAACGCTGTCAGGTGGATCCGGGAGCGCAGTGGGTTACCGAACCCGAGACTACCTGAAGGAAGTGGTCTGTATTCGGTTGCAATCGAACTGTGGCGCGGTTCGCGAACAAGAATGCAATTCGGACACAGGTGCGCACTTGATCAGGAAGTAACATTTCACTTGAGGAATGACCTATTAAATTCCATTTTTACAGCCTTGCCTTCTCCGCTCCGTCCTTAAATGCATTCCAGTTGGCTCCAGGCCCAGGGGCGTCGCTAGACCCTTTTTACTGGGGCGCGTGCCCCAGTAAAATCTCAAATTTGAGTTATAATTTACTTTGATAATCCCGAAATAAAGACAACTGAATTAACGCTTCTAAAAGCAACTCAATTTAACCGAAAGACTACGCAGATATTGAGTTTACACGAAACAGTTCTGTAACATCTCGTAAATTCCACTAGACCCCACCCCAGCATAAACGCTCTGGATAAGATATTTATTTTGGGTTAAGCATCAACATTCACAAACCACTGTTATTCCTAACAAAAAAGCAAACATAAGCCACTGCGTGCATCCACGGCAGAATGCAAACAAACAAAGCTAATTTAAAGCTGACATCTCATACCCAGCAAACATTGAGACGTGTGAAAAACGTTGAAAAGACGTCCCTCCGTCACGTCCCGTTATGGTTGAAAAATCGTTCCGAAATGAAAATTGAACCTATGTCTTTGACGTCTTCTGGCCTTGAAATGCACGTCTTTTCTGGACGTCCACGGACGACTAAATATGTCATCTTCTGGATGTTTATAATAAGATGTACTGCTGCATAATTTACGTGTGTACATTAAAATATAAAATAAACACATACCATATTGTCTAACATCGTGAAATGCATTAAGTTATGTCTTGAGGTTTACACATTTGCCGAACTTGACTAAGGTTCCAAAAAGGTCCAATCGGTCCAGTCCGACCTGGACGTCTATAAAACGTTTTTCCCACTTGTACTTTACAACCAATAACACATTATTTGTGAGTTTAAAAATAAATATTTAACTTTACCACAAGATATTTTACTATGAACTTAACATTTTTGAATAATACCTTCCAGTTATTAAACATCTATTCAAACAAGACACTACAAATAGTTTTTATTTTGATTTTTTCGGGAAACGATCAAACTAGAATAAATAGCAACACAGTTGCGAACAATAAACAATAGAAATTGCAAAACAAAAATTAAACAAATAATCCAAAGTTTTAACAATATATGTGTAACGTTATGCTAAAACATCTAAATATTAGATCACTTTCAGATGAGCCGTCAGATGCTGAGGCGACCCAGGACGCATAAGAGACTCTCCAATAATCATAGTATTTCACGAGTTCCCACTTACATATAATTAGCTGGAGTATGTAAGCATGTTTGGCGTGCTGTCCGGGGAAGGGCTCCGAGCTCGGGAATGGCCCGAACCTATGGGGATGCTGATAATCCGTCAAATGGGTAGAGGTGAGTCGGCTGTATTTATGCATGATGTAGATTGGCTTGAGTGAGTTCCAGCTGTGTTAATTAGGCTAAGTATCTGACGTGCTCCTCCCGAACTTTGCTTTAAGAAACATCATTTAGTGCTTGTAATAGCTCTTCATCAAAAATCAGCTGCCTTCTTTTACTCATATTGACTTTATTTATGAAACTGATGTGAGTAAAAGGCGCTGCCTAGCAATGTACAATGTAAAAACATAACCGGTGTTGTACCGAAATCCGACCCCCATGAATCTCACCCCTAAATCTAAAATCTAAGATTTTCACGGGGGTCGGATTTCGGTACAACACCGGCAAGATTATGACAGCACTAGTTATATAGTGGGTAAATTTGACCCGCGCTGGCGCTTTTAGGTATAAATTCTAAGTTTTTCGATCTGGTATTATCTAAACACTTTTTAACACCAGGTGATTTTCAATTATACAATTTTGACTGGGAGACTTGAGTGTTTTACTGAAAATCTGTTATGTACGGGTAAAATTTAACAGTTCTAGTGTTAAAAAAAAAAAAAACTTTTATTTTAGTGCTCCACAGCAGAATTGCATATTTTGTCTATCTATCTATCTATCTATCTATCTATCTATCTATCTATCTATCTATCTATCTATCTATCTAAACCACAAAACCAGTCATAAGGTTAAATTTTACCAAACTGAAATATACGCATCATATGAAAGCTTTCATATGTTTTCTATTGATATATGGTTTGTTAGGATAGGACAATACAACTATTTGAAAATCTGGAATCTGAGGGTGCAAAAAAAAAAAAAAAATCGAAATACTGAGAAAATCCCCTTTAAAGTTGTCCAAATTATGTTCTTAACAATGCATATTACATTTTGATATATTTATAAAAAATCTCCATGGAACATGATCTTTACTTAATTTCCTAATGATTTTTGGCATAAAAGAAAAAATCAATAATTTTGACCCATACAATGTATTTTTGGCTATTGCTGCAAATATACCCCAGCGACTTAAGACTGGTTTTGTGGTCAAGGATCACATACATACATATATACATGCATAAAGTATAGCAATCAACAGGTTAATCACTGATTCTGTAACTTTGTCATTGGATTTACCACCATTTAGTTCTTATAACCCCCAACCCCAGCTCTTCCTGGAGCATGTTTTAAGTGTTCCTCCATTGCTAAGTCAATTTCCGAGTCAGTAGCATTTGCGCTCCACCTCTTCACAGCATCTGAGGGAAGAAAATATGAATATAAAAAGCAAAAAGTTAAACAAGCACTTATTTTGAAAGTGTTTTTGTTTATCAAACTAATTGTACAATGCAGTCGAACAAGACTTTTCCCATCCATTTCATGAACACATTAACCTGTGATATGAGTAATATGAGAACATTATATTTTAGTGGATTTCTCTGACACTCTACATGTCACAGTATTGAGAGCTTCTCTGAGATACCAAATGATTGAATGTTTCACCAGGACCACTCCCTCTCCTTAGTCTTCAAAAAGTCTAAAATTGATTATCCACCTGATATTTCTGTTGTTCAGCACTTTAAGTATCTTGGGATACAAATTTTTCCCTCCTTGAACCAAATTGTGACACACAATTTTTCTGACGTGAGCAAGGACATCATGAGAGATTTGGACAGGTGGATTAACCTGCCCAATTCTTTGCAGGCCCGAATTTCTATAGTTAAAATGAATATTTTACCTCGGCTTAATTTTTTTAGTTCTATGATACCTCTCTCTCCTCCTGTCAATTTCTGGAACAAAATCCACAGTAAAATTTCCCAATTCATTTGGAATAAAAAAAGGCCTCGTTTAAAGTTGTCTACATTACAGAGGAGGAAGGCACACGGGGGCTTAACTGTACCTAATTGTAAGTTTTATTTTTGGTCGTTTGTGCTTCGGCCTTTGCTTGTATGGTTTAACCCTCACACATCTGTTTCTTGGCGTAAGATAGAAGAAAATTTAGTCCACCCATGGAATTTGGAAAACGTCCTTTTTTCCAATGTGTCAGATAAGCAATGTCGTCTACGTTTTGGTCCCATAGTTTCTCATCTTATTCAGACTTGGAGGATGGTGGAATCTGTATGCAAGATCTCCTGTAGGTGGCATACACAGTCTCCCATATTCAATAATAAAAGTCTGACTATTGGTGGTAGACCCATTCCTTCCTCGCAATGGAGTAGGAGTGGAATTCATTATCTAAAAGACATTTATACCGAATCTGGACTTTGCTCCTTTCAAGGCATTTCAAAACGATTCAATTTGCCAGCTTCTTCTTTTTTCTTTTATCTTCAGCTTAGATCGGCCCTCAAAGCATATGGCGTACCTTGGCAACAACCTTTAATTGTACATCCTTTGTATAAACTATTCATTGCTCAAAGAAATAATAGCGGTTTAGTGTCTACATTATATACTTTTATTTTGGAAGCTTCTTATGCTAAACTGCCACTAGAAAGACTGTGGAGACATGATTGCCCCAACTTAGATTTAGATTTCAATTGGGAGGATGTTTGGGTAAATATAAAGGAGGCTTCTCGTAATCCTGACCACCAACAGATAAATTTTAATTTTGTACATCGAACGTATTTAACTCCCCGTAAACTTCATCTAATGAAGAGGTTAACTGACCCAAACTGCACCTTGTGCACTTTGAAGGTTCCAGGTACTTTTCTACACATGATGTGGGAGTGTCCACCTGTTGCTCAATTTTGGTCTAGGGTTGCATCAAGAATGTCTGATCTGGTTTCCACAACTGTACCTGTAACTGTCCCGGTTTTATTATTGAATAAATTAACAATATTGAATATTAACAATCAGAACAAGCGCATATTACTAGCTGGCCTCACAGCTGCCAAAAAGATGATTGCATTAAGATGGAAACCCCCTCATTCTCTTTCTGTTAAATGCTGGATTCTTACATTTTTGGATGTAATTTTTTTAGAACTGTCTACTGCTCGAGTAAATGGTGCAAATGAAAAGACCCTTTGTAGTTGGCACACTGTTGCGGAGTCACTGAAAACCTGGTTGAGATGATCTCTTCTCTTTACCTGTATTTTAAATTGGTTTAGTTGGAGTTCCTGAATATGAGCAAATCCCCTTAAGTGTATGTATGTGGGTACCCCCCCCCCCCCTTTATTTTATTATTATTATTATTATTATTTTATTATTTTTTTTTTCCCTTTTAATTTACTTGTTTTCTATTAATACAGGGTTGTCTATATGTATTTGATATACATGTATATGGATCATTCCTGTTGGCTGTTTGAAATGCTTTGTGATATTTTGTTGTTTTCCTTAATAAATATTTGATAACAAAAAAAAAAAAGTCTAAAATTAATGTAGTGTGTTACACCAGGCCAGCAGAGGGAGCCTTGCCCCTCACTGACTGTTACTGCTCCCTCTGCTGCTTCGCTGGTTACTCCCTGTTTGTCAGCCATAAAAGCAAGCTCAGCACACACACACTCTGCGAAGTATTGTGTTTTGCTCTAGCTAACCATACCAAGCGTTTTCCCAGTTTCCTAGTCTCCGTGTTTTCATAGTTTCCTAGTTTATTCCTGGTTTTGTTTCCTGTTCCTGTTTTGCCTTGTTTTCTCTGTTTCTTTTCATTTGTCACTTTGGACGGCCCTCCTGGATTTTGACCCTCGCCTGTCTTGCCGGATTACGCTTTTGTCTCGTCCTGGATTATCCTGTTTGCTGGTGTTTTTTGACCTTGCCTGTATGACCACGTCTGTTAATAAAGCCTTGCATTTGGATCCTCACTCTCAGTCGTCCCACTTGTTACAGAGTGACACTCTTATGGAAAAAATTAATTTGTAATTATTTAAATCTGTCTAATTTTTAAACTGTGTCATGAATCAACATCTCAGAAAAATGTTATGGCATTTCAAATCAAAATGACGACTTAATTCATGACGCAGGATGTTGATTTCATACATGTCCACATATGAGAACACTGGGACTAAAAACATGCGTTTGGACATTTCTGGTCTTTTAAATAAATAAGACACAAGGAATGTGTCACAATGTGTCACAAATTACCTTGTATTATATTATATAAAGGTGTAGCCTTGAATGCAGCCTTTTCCAGCTGGCCACCAAACCGCATGTTGAATTTTGCCATTAAGGCATTTGACATGATTCTGAGAAATAAACGATTCAGTCATAATATTAAAATGCATCAGTATTACAAATTAGCAGTACTGTGCAGCTTGCCAATTGCATGCAGTGTTAAAACATACACTTTCACAACCACTCGTCTATCGTAATAAGTGCTCTATCCCTATCCAAAGTTTTTGTGACAAGTAATGAAGTCCTACGAACAGCCTGATTTAGCACAGACATTACAACTTCAACACAAAAACAGGCAATTATATAAGTAGATATAATGTGTGACAGAATTATAGTATTATCAAAGGTTGAGGTTATTATTTTGGCTACTGTTACTATTGTCATTTTTTCTGAAATACGACACATCAAAACACACAAACAATGCTAGGTAAATACATACCTGTTCATGACTTTGTTTACACAGTCTCTGACTGACATTCGGCCAACTCTGGACAGTTGCTGAACTTAAAAGTGACACCACAATCAAAATAATGTAATAATGTTTTGAAAAGTCAAGAGCAAGGCAGAATTGACAGCGAACAAAAACAATGGTATCGATATTGTCATTAGATTGATAAACAACTACTTGTACCTATAATAAAAGATTTACAAACTGACTGTTTGTAAACTTTGCTTTAATGAATTTCCCATAAATGGCATGTGTTTCAAACACCACATAACATTCCTTACTTGCTGTCCTCTTCCGCCAAGGCATCAACTCTTGCCCTTCGACGTCTCCACTTTCTTCGATAGTCAGAGGACATGTTTAGCAAATCTAAAATTACAAAATACTTTTAAAGCACTTATTGAGGTCAGCCATGTTCAAATTAATTTACAGTTCTCTTACGAGAGGTCTCTCCTACTGCGTAGCTTACGCTAGGGGAAAATCCTTTCCGCGAGAGATATTGAAGCCAAAAAATTATCCTTAATTTTGTATTAATGTAAAACGCACACAAAAGTCGTTCCCACGGCTACACAGATAAACTCCCAATAAAGTGTATTATCTGGTGTCCCGGCCACGACCGATGGTGTTTCACGTGTCGTAAGAATGCCCACTATAGTGCTCATCTCTACACACAGGCACAGCGCACATAAAATCGACTCAGATCGATTGCGCGTCACACGTGGTAAAGACACCACATTATGCACGTCAAACTGTTTCTGTAAAAAACGAAACCAACAGTGCATTCGCTCTATGCAGGTGAACGTTGTTTGGAGTGTTAAATGTGCCCGCTTCACAGTGCTCACAGACACCTCATTATGCACGTCAACCGGTTTCTGTAAAAACGAAACCAACAGTGCATTCGCTCTATGCAGGCGAACGTTGTTTTGGAGTGTTAAATGTGCCCGCTTCACAGTGCTCACAGACACCTCATTATGCACGTCAACCGGTTTCTGTAAAAACGAAACCAACAGTGCATTCGCTCTATGCAGGCGAACGTTGTTTTGGAGTGTTAAATGTGCCCGCTTCACAGTGCTCACAGACACCTCATTATGCACGTCAACCGGTTTCTGTAAAAACGAAACCAACAGTGCATTCGCTCTATGCAGGCGAACGTTGTTTGGAGTATTAAATGTGCCCGCTTCACAGTGCTCACAGACACCTCATTATGCACGTCAACCGGTTTCTGTAAAAACGAAACCAGGAGTGCGTTCGCTCTATGCAGGCGAACGCTGTTTGGAGTGTTAAACGCCAGTGCGCGAGTCCCGCGGCTGCCAGACTCCCACCGAAAGTATTCGCTCGCTCAGCTCCAAGAAATGTGGCTGTTCCAGCATTATCCGCAGTCATCAAGCCGGCGCTGCAGCCTGCTTGTCTGCACTCAAAAGCCGTGCTCACGGCTACCCAATTAAATCCTCAAAGGAGTGTATTTTCGGGTGTTCCGGCCATAGCCGAAGGTGTTTTGTGTGTAGCTCGCATGCCCACTGCCCAGTGTCCATCACTACACATGAGCACATCCTGTCATACAAACCCCGCGCACATAAAGTCGACCCGAATCGGCTGCGCTTCACATGTGATAAATGTGCCCACCCCAGAGTGCCCACACATATCACATCAGGCAGGTCTTACGGTTTCTGTAAAAACGAAACCGGACGACGCCCCGTCTACGCGGCTAAAAGCTGCATCGAGTGTGTTAAATGTGCCCGTTACCACGCAACCACATATACACACAGAGATAGCAGTCCCCGCGGTCAGCGTACCCCGAGCCTTGCATGTCACAGACACCGAAGCGGCCCCGTTATTAACAGATCGGAGCGCGCTTCGCATTACATGCAAATGCATGGGAAAAACTCCCAGGGGTTTCAAAATGGGTGCTGGACATCATAAAGAGAGGCTATTCGCTCCAGTTTCGACGACGCCCTCGCCGTTACACGGCGTGCGTCGAGACCACGATACAGGCAGATGCAGCACACCTGCTACGAGCCGAAGTGACCACATTATTGAGCAAAGGTGTCATAGAACCCCTGTCTCAAGGTCAGAGCGAAGGAGGGCTGTACAGCAAATACTTCCTGATACCGAAAAAAGGCGGGGGAGTCAGGCCCATACTAGATCTAAGACAACTGAACAAAGCGCTGGTGAAGCGAAAGTTCAGAATGCTCACAACCAAGAAAATCCTCGCACAAGTGTGCCGAGGAGACTGGTTTGTGTCAGTGGATCTGAAAGACGCGTATTTTCAAATACAGATAGCGTCGCGTCACAGGCGATTTTTGAGATTCGCCTTCGAGGGCCAAGCTTATCAGTACACAGTCCTGCCATTCGGTTTGTCCCTAGCACCCCGTACGTTTACGAAGTGCATGGACGCAGCGCTCGCCCCGCTCAGACTGAAAGGCGTGCGAATACTGAATTATTTGGACGATTGGCTGATTTTAGCGCAATCTCGCTCAATGCTCAGGGAGCACACGACCATGTTACTCGATCACCTCGAGAACTTGGGTTTGAATAGAATATCTCCTTCCTGGGCATAGAACTGGATTCGCTGTCAATGACAGCGAAGCTATCGTCAGTGCGCGCGCTGAACATTCAGAGCGCAGTGAGCGCGCTCTGCTGCAGCACGTCTGCCCCGCTCAAGACCTTTCAAAGAGTGTTAGGTCTTATGGCCTCAGCATCATCAGTTCTACAGTTAGGGATGCTTTGCATGCGCCCACTGCAGTTCTGGCTGAAAGCGCGCGCGCCGCGCCGAGCGTGGGCGTCCGGTCGACCGTTACAGCCCTGATGCCGTGGAGAGCAGCCGACTGGTACCGAAAAGGTGTCACTCTAGAGAGACCCTCGAAGGTGAAAGTAGTGTCCACGGACGCGTCCACCTCGGGATGGGGAGCGCTGCTAGAGGGCAGACCGTCGTTCGGCCTATGGTCAGAACGCGAGAAATCACTGCATATCAACTGCCTTGAAATGATAGCAGTGGAGAATGCGCTGACATACTTTCTTCCCTTATTGAAGGGAAGTCATGTATTAGTCCACTCCGACAACACATCGGTAGTGGCTTACATAAATCGCCAGGGCGGTCTCAGGTCCAGAAACCTACATGCACTTGCAGAACGCCTTCTGGTATGGGCTCATCGCAACCTGCGCTCGCTGAGGGCAGCGCACGTGCGGGGGACCCTAAATGTAGGACCAGACAGACTGTCCAGGAACAATGTTCCGGCGGGCGAATGGTCGCTGCACCCTCAGACGGTGCAGCTATTATGGAAAATATTCGGCAGAGCGGAGATAGATCTATTTGCATCTCAGGACAACGCTCATTGTCTAGAATTCTTTTCCAAAGCCAAGGACGCGCTAGCCCATGCGTGGCCCCGCCGTCCTCTTTATGCTTTTCCCCCAGTCTCTCTCCTACCTCAGGTGATAGAGAGGGTGAAGGAGGAAGGGTGTGCAATACTGCTAATAGCGCCGTTTTGGGGGAACCAGCCTTGGTTCCCAGCGCTGATGCAGATGACGAGCATCGCACCGTGGCCAATACCTGTGAGGAGAGACCTCCTCTCGCAGGCGGGCGGCGCGATTTGGCACCCTCACCCCGAGCTGTGGTCCCTTCAAGTATGGGTCACCAGGGAATATATGAGGAACTCCCCACAGGAGTGATATCAACGATCACACAGGCTAGGGCTCCATCTACTAGACGGCTCTATGCCTCGAAGTGGTCGATATTTGCGGACTGGTGCACAGCCCGCGGATCTTCACCCACAGACTGTGGAGTGACAGATGTACTTTCCTTCCTACAAGAGCTGCTGGACAAGGGCAGGTCCCCGTCCACGCTCAAAGTTTATGTGGCGGCCATAGCAGCGTTCTCGAGGACAACGCTAGGTCAGTCAGTAGGGAGGAACGATTTAATCATACGCTTCCTTAGAGGAGCTAAGAGATTAAATCCACCCAGACCGCCTTCAGTCCCAACGTGGGACCTTTCTGTGGTGCTGGACGCTATGAAGGGCGGACCATTCGAACCACTACAGGTGGCTGAATTAAAATATCTGTCTCTTAAGGCTATATTCCTCCTAGCGCTCGCTTCAGTGAAGCGCGTAGGAGACTTGCACGCGCTCTCCGTGGGCGTGACATGCATGGAGTTTGGACCTAACGACTCTAAAGTTATACTCAAACCCAAGCATGGATATGTGCCAAAGTCTATTAACACACCGTTTCGAGCACAGGTCATCGCACTGTCTGCTCTACCGGTTGTGGATGAAGAGGCTGACGCGAGACTCTTATGTCCAGTTAGAGCGCTAAGAGTCTATGTGTCTCGCACGTCTGCTTTTAGACAGACAGAACAGCTGTTTGTCTCGTTTTACGGGCATTCTAAAGGAATGGCTGCGTCAAAACAGACTTTATCCAGATGGATAGTGGATGCTAGTGCACTGGCGTACGAGTCCAAGGGCATGCAATGCCCGCTGGGTGTCAGAGCACATTCCACGAGGGGCGTGGCCTCGTCGTGGGCTTGGTCGAGTGGGATTAACTTGCAAGACATTTGTACGGCGGCAGGCTGGGCCTCTCCGTCTACATTCATAAGATTCTACAACTTGGAGGTTCCCGTCCTACGGGCCAAGTTGCTATCGGTCTAGATATTAACAGATATCTAGACCCATGTTCCAAGTTTATCCAGGCCGTTTACCTGCCCGGATACACCAGGAGCCAGTGTTTTTAGGGTCCTAATCCCCTTATACGTTTAAGGACTATATGAACCCCGGGCTATTGCCCTAGGGTCTATGGTATCAGATCTTGGCATGCACGGCGTTTTACAGGGGGTCCCCTAGCGTAAGCTACGCAGTAGGAGAGACCTCTCGTAAGAGAACGTACTCGGTTACTAACGTAACCTCGGTTCTCTCAGAGAGGGAACGAGTACTGCGTACCTTGCCGTGCAAGCGTGTGCTCTGGGCGCTTTTATGATTAAAAAACCAGAGTGTAGCTACCTGCGAGCGATATTTATAGGCTGGGATCACGCCACTTTCGGCGGGAGATGACGTATCAGGCGCGAAATGCACTCATTGGAGCTGGCATCGCGCCAAGCCTCGCTCGATAGGTGCTGCAGTTGCTGCGGAGCAGCCAATAGGCACGCAATACGCCTCGCCTATGTCTGCTCACCGCGGCAACGCGTTTGACATTAATACAAAATTAAGGATAATTTTTTGGCTTCAATATCTCTCGCGGAAAGGATTTTCCCCTAGCGTAAGCTACGCAGTACTCGTTCCCTCTCTGAGAGAACCGAGGTTACGTTAGTAACCGAGTACGATTTCAGTGAATTATTCTTGAGCTCCTCCTACAGTTTTAACATATCACAGTGTCTTTCATTTCATTTCTTTTCAGAAATAAACTTTCAGAATTCTAAATCTGAGTAGTACTTTTTAATTTAATCTTTAAACATGTTTAATCAACCGATGTGCTCTTATGTGCTGCATGTCATTGATGTCAAAGTACATATCCATTTAACTATTGTTTTTTCCCTTTATAGTTTGCCTAATAATAAATATATATATATATATATATATATATATATATATATATATATGTGTGTGTGTGTGTGTGTGTGTGTGTGTGTGTGTGTGTGTGTGTGTGTGTGTGTGTGTCAATGTGTATAGTATACTGAATATATAATTTTTTTATGTATCTCATACCAGTAATTTACACAAACACACTTTAACATTCTGTGATAATGCTTAACGTTACACATAAAACAACAAATTGAGAAAACTTAAAAATCTTCGAAAGCTGTTTACTTCAACTTTTAATTTCCATAAACTTTTTATTTTGCCACAGATGAGTTTCTTTTAAGGTTTAAAAAAGGCCCTAGCAATAAACATTACATTTTAGCATACTAGCTAACTTTAGCCCAACTTAATTTAACTTGACAGTGTGCTTATACTTGCTTTTGGTTCCTCCAAGTAAAACAAGTAAAAATAAAATACATTAATAAAATACCTTAAAATGTACTTACCAATCAGTGAATTTTTAATGATTTGTAAATGCAAAAAACTCTCTCCCCGTGTACGTTACTGCTCACTCCTCTTCTTCTGCTGTTTTTGGCGATTTTGCCAAACCAGCATAAAAAGATGCATTACCGCCACCTACTGATCTGGAATGTTGAGTACACAAACTGTCATATCGCGAGATGATCTGCTATATAGATATCATATTGCGAGATTTGTTACAACATAATAGGCTCGTTTGAGAATAGCAAAAGGTGCGTTCGACTTCATGCGGCGCCGCCAGAAATCGGCTGCCACCTTACAAAATGATGCATTCTGGTAAGATCATTTGTCCGACTTTGATCGGCGCTGCAGCCGCCTTTCGATTACATGTTCCATCAAAGTACCGTGAGAGCAAAACGAGACCAGCTGAGGTCAGGCGCTGCAGTTGCTCAAATTCGGCTGCGAAAGCCTTGATGACGACACACTTTATTCTCATTGGTCAGATTATGTGATGACAAGCACGACGTGTGCTGCGTGTTTTGTCTTAAAAAACTTCCTGTATGTAATCAATTTTTATATCGAATATCTGATATTCAAACAAAACAATAATGATGAAAATAAAGATTAGGCGATATGGTAAATATATATTCTTATTGTATAAGAGTTAAAGTTTGGAAAAAAAAGGTCAACCAGAGGCTGTTTTTTTAATGGATGTTGTGAGAGGCTTCACTACACTGAATAAACTGCTTATATTTGAAAAATGTCCTATAGCTAACTACAATACCAAGATACAAATAATAAACGTCATATTGCATTACATAAAAGTAACTCACATTGATATGATCAATAAAAAAGCAAAACGATTGTATAGAATAAACAATAGGGAAACTTTTTTATTTTCTTTTTTTATCTACTGTAGTTTCATTTATACTTTTTCTTTATTCCTTTTTTTTTTGTATGTTTGGAATACAGTTTCATCCTCTGTAAGTGTCCGACCTGACGGCCGCCTCTTTACTCCTCCCCCGACTGCAAGCGGCTGCTCTCGCCAGCCGGCGGCAGGCTAGTGTAGTGCATCTCGAACGCACCTTACAGGTCCTTTTCAAAAAATTAGCATATTGTGAAAAAGTTAATTATTTACTGTAATGTACTGATAAACATTAGACTTTCATATATTTTAGATTCATTACACACAACTGAAGTAGTTCAAGCCTTTTATTGTTTTAATATTGATGATTTTGACATACAGCTCGTGAAAACCCAAAATTCCCATCTCAAAAAATTTGCATATCATGAAAAGGTTCTCTAAACGGGCTATTAATCTAATAATCTGAATCAACTAATTAACTCTAAACACCTGCAAAAGATTCCTGAGGCTTTTAAAAACTCCCAGCCTGGTTCATTACTCAAAACCGCAATCATGGGTAAGACTGCCGACCTGACTGCTGTCCAGAAGGCCATCATTGACACCCTCAAGCAAGAGGGTAAGACACAGAAAGAAATTTCTGAACGAATAGGCTGTTCCCAGAGTGCTGTATCAAGGCACCTCAGTGGGAAGTCTGTGGGAAGGAAAAAGTGTGGCAGAAAACGCTGCGCAACGAGAAGAGGTGACCGGACCCTGAGGAAAATTGTGGAGAAGGACCGATTCCAGACCTTGGGGGACCTGCGGAAGCAGTGGACTGAGTCTGGAGTAGAAACATCCAGAGCCACCGTGTACAGGCGTGTGCAGGAAATGGGCTACAGGTGCCGCATTCCCCAGGTCAAGCCACTTTTGAACCAGAAACAGCGGCAGAAGCAGTGGTCCAAAGTACTTTTTTCGGATGAATGCAAATTTTGCATGTCATTCGGAAATCAAGGTGCCAGAGTCTGGAGGAAGACTGGGGAGAGAGAAATACCAAAATGCCTGAAGTCCAGTGTCAAGTACCCACAGTCAGTGATGGTCTGGGGTGCCATGTCAGCTGCTGGTGTTGGTCCACTGTGTTTTATCAAGGGCAGGGTCAATGCAGCTAGCTATCAGGAGATTTTGGAGCACTTCATGCTTCCATCTGCTGAAAAGCTTTATGGAGATGAAGATTTCGTTTTTCAGCACGACCTGGCACCTGCTCACAGTGCCAAAACCACTGGTAAATGGTTTACTGACCATGGTATTACTGTGCTCAATTGGCCTGCCAACTCTCCTGACCTGAACCCCATAGAGAATCTGTGGGATATTGTGAAGAGAAAGTTGAGAGACGCAAGACCCAACACTCTGGATGAGCTTAAGGCCGCTATCGAAGCATCCTGGGCCTCCATAACACCTCAGCAGTGCCACAGGCTGATTGCCTCCATGCCACGCCGCATTGAAGCAGTCATTTCTGCAAAAGGATTCCAGACCAAGTATTGAGTGCATAACTGAACATAATTATTTGAAGGTGACTTTTTTTGTATTAAAAACACTTTTCTTTTATTGGTCGGATGAAATATGCTAATTTTTTTAGATTTTCATGAGCTGTATGCCAAAATCATCAATATTAAAACAATATTGAACTACTTCAGTTGTGTGTAATGAATCTAAAATATATGGAAGTCTAATGTTTATCAGTACATTACAGAAAATAATGAACTTTATCATAATATGCAAATTTTTTTAAAAGGACCTGAATACCTGCGCAGAATCGATCAGCGGTGATCAACGCAAGATGCATGCCGGTTAGAAAAGTGTCAGAGTTACGTCTGACTTGCTCTGACATCGTGCTGACGTGTGCCAAAAAACTCTCGCGATGGCGAGGCGGCTGTGTCGGATTGAGTAGTCGGGCGCAGTAGCTTTTCACCGACTGCGCTGAGCAAAAGCACGATGGGAAACGACTGGCTGACGACACAGCTTAATGCTCATTGGTCCAAACAACTGTGATGTTGCGTTCTTTTCAAAAATGTTTTATTTTTTTAATCTAATATCATTTGGTTATGTGTTTAAATTATGCATGAATATTCCCAAACACTATGACAGTGTGTGATATGTGATTGTTGTCATATTACTATAAAAATATAAAATACACGTTTGTACTAAAGTAAAAATGGATGATAAATATGCCTATCGTATGGAATTAAAAAGCAGGCACTTTGAGTGTTTTGTTCATCGTATTTATTTTCATATAAAAGCAATAGAACTTAAAATATATCATGTTTATCAGCAACACAGCACGTGATTGTGAATAACGCGATATCCGCCTTTGATCTCGTAGGTATCTGTTCCGCTTCCAAAGCTCAGAACTGTCCGTCTTGACTGCGCTTATTTTACTCCTCCCCTCACTGCAGCCGCCTACTCTCGCCTACATTTCAGGCGAGGCTAGGCGCATCTCAAACAAGCCTCTTGGCAGCAGTTTTTGCATCCAGCTCAGACTTTAAATTGTGACTTTATGAATAACGTATGAATAACTTATATAGCCTATATATATATTTAATAATTAAAAACAAAATAATGCAATCATATTGTAATGTATGGGAAACTGGTGGAATAATGAGTAAACGCAGTGATTTCACAATTACTTAACTACAGGGGCACTTTGTGAATAGAATTTGACATAAAACAAGATGTAAAACAAATGGAAGTTTTTTTAAATAAAGATTTCCGTGCTGGTTTGTATGGGTCTTACTAAACGTTTAAAGGACGTCAGTGGACGACTATTAACAACCTCTTAAGAAACTACTTTGGGCACTTAAATTAATTACTGTATACGAATGTGAATGTGTAAGCACAATGGCTTTTGCATATTTCATAAGGATTTTATAGAGGTTGATGATGAATAAATGCACGTGTAAAAGACGTCACCTGCTGGACGTCCTTTCACAACCGAATCACAACCAGTCCTACCCCCTAATGTCGCCTATGGGTATAAGTTTAGTCTAAACCCCCCCCCCCCCCCCCACACTCTCTATTGTGAAAAAAATATATGTATGTAAACCTAAAATAATTGTGTAAGTAGAAAAAAAAATGCAAAAAATGCATTTAGAAATAGTTCAGTTCCCCCTCCCCTTTCTCATAGTGGTTTGGCCCACTGCCTGCTGTACACACCTACACGAGTCACGCCGGTTTCACACTGCACGCGTAATATGCTTACGTGCTGCGCACGCGCTGCCTACGCCCTGCTTACGCGTGCAGTGTGAAACCGGCGTCAGGTGCGTGGCAGCGGCTCAATGAATGTTTAACTCCAGTAAATGGTATTTTATTCACTTTAAATAAAGCGATTCTCTTTAATGTAGTTGATGTAGACTCATTCATAAATTAGTTGCGGCAAAAATGCTGATTACCGATGTAATTTTCCATGAATCTGCTATATTAGCGAATAGCGATTAAAATATTACTTAACGTTAGCTTGTTTACAGCAGCTTGTTGCATAGTGCACTGCAACTAACATGTCAAAGCCGTTTCCCATGCATTGTTTTATTTGTGACGACTTGGCATAAAGTTAACTTAACATTAACGGCCACAATTAGCATATTGTTTAATTGTGCTTTCACTAAATGAGCACTGTGCTACGTCCGAACTGACCCCACTGTATTTTTTTGTATAATCAATTTCTGTTCTGTTCTTAAGTGTCTTAATTCATTTTAAATAAAATTTGAAACCTTTTTTTAATTCCTTGTTTTTATTGTTGTGTAACTTTATAAGTACAATTTGACTGTATTATTTGTGTCCCCTTCAAAAATGGCTCATGAGAAATTTTATATTTATATTAGCCTAATATTTTACCTACCTGACCGATATATGAACAAACACAAATGTTGTCAAGATTCTTGCTCTGGAAATCCTGATTCAGTTGGCCAACCACAAACGCCTTTAGTTCCTCAGATCTTTGCAAAAAATCCGACCAACAAGAGAGAAACTGTATACAAGTGCTGTGACAACTCTCAGTTAGTCTAGCACAGTACAAATAGAAAGGTTTTTGCTATGTATCACTAATAAGGGCAGGTATAGCAGACTTGAGGTAATGTTTACACAACAAGTTTACGAAAAAAAGGAAAACTTTTTCCTTTATGTTTGTGGGTTATCACTTACATTCACAGACATGTTATATGTACTATATATGAGCAATATTACGTGAGTAGCAGTGTAATATTGTATGCCATAGGCATGAGACCACAGGCAGAGTACTATGGGTTTACCGAGTGCCATAGGTATGCCGATATATATAGAGCCATATTACACAGCTGAGTGTGATATTGTTTATACAACATTTTGACGGCATGAGTGTATAAATAGAAAAAAGAGACAACAGCGTCTCTTTTGTGCAATCTACTTCCTTCCACCAGAGATCCAAATCTCAGTTTGACATGTTAACAGTCCAAACTCCTGTTTACTTAATTTTTTAAAACTTAAAAAAAAAAAAAATGTATGAGAGAAAGATGGACTAAGCGAGTGTAATTACCTGCATCTGATTCAGCGTTCATTCTTCAGTCTCATATTTTTAATAAAAAAAATTAAATGTCCGAAATCATTGAAGCAAATTTTCAAATAGACATGATCTTTATTAAAGGAGTAGTTCACTTCCAGAACAAAAATTTACAGATAATGTACTCACCCCCTTGTCATCCAAGATGTTCATGTCTTTCTTTTTTTTTATTCGTAAAGAAATTATGCTTTTTGAGGAAAACATTTCAGGATTTTTCTCGATAAAAATTTGTGGTGCCCCAAATTTGAACTTCCAAAAATGCAGTTTAAATGTGGCTTCAAACTATCCCAAATGATCCCAGCAAAGGAAGAAGGGTCTTTTCTAGCGAAATGATCATTGTTTTTTTTTGTTTTTTAATGATAATTTATATACTTTATAACCTCAAATGCTTCTCTTGTCTTGCTCTGTCTGACCTTTTTTTTTTTTTTTTTTTTTTTGCTGTTCAAGACAGTTATTTCATTTTCTCCCTCAACTTCAAAATCGCCCTACAACGCTGTTTTACCCTTTTTGTTAGGGGTGTTTAATCTTCTTTGCATTTTCACTTTGCAAACACTAGGTTGGTATTTCAGCAGCGACTTTATCCTCTGCTGGGATAGTTTACAGCTGCATTTGGAATCGTTTGAAGTCGCATTTAAACTGCATTTTGGAAGTTCCAACACCATAGAAGTCCACTAAATGGAGAAAAATCCTGAAATATTTTCCTCAAAAATAGAAGAAAGAAAGACATTAACATCTTGGAAGACAAGATGGTGAGTACATTATCTGTACATTTTTGTTCTGGAAGTGACTTTCTCCTTTAACAAACCAAATATTAGAAGTTTAAACAAATAGATTCTAGCCTAAAAAAACGTTTAAAACTACAATCTATGACACATAAACAGTATTTATAAAATTGTAATGGATCTGTGACCTGTAGCACAAAGCAAGATGAACTAACTCAGAGTTTTAGGCTATGTTTACATTAATCCGGATACATTTGAAAACGGAGTTTTCATTTTAAAACGCTCTCCGTCCACACTAGCGTTTTCAAAAAGTTTCTCATCCGCACTGAAACGTAGGAAAACATCAAATTCACCTTACTCCGCATGCGTAAAGCCTCCAAAATTATACAGACGTAATAAGTTTTCACGCAATTCTTTTGGCGGGATAATTTACGGAAATATCTCATCATCCACTGATGCGTTTATATTGCGCTCATTCATATTTTATCTGAAAAGCAGTTGTCATCATGTTTTGCAGGACAGCAACTGTGAGTAAATTTTCCGTCATCATTTTAGGACTGTAATTTGAAGAGTGTACAAGGTAAATCTCTTTAGCAGCAGTGCGACAGTGATAGCACAGGCACAATTACTGGTGTAAACATAGATATCTATTGGTACAAAATGCGTCACATGACTATAAATATGCGTCACCGTTTTCAAAAGCCTCTGTTTTCAGAGTCCACACTACAACGTGAAACAGCGTTTTCAAATTTATCCACTTTGGCCGGAGTTTTTAGAAATAATCATTTTCTGTGATAAAAATGGGGTTTTCGTGTAAATGAGAGGCCAGACCGCAGGGAAATATATCTGTGTCTTCCCTTCGCGTAAACGGGGCCTTAGAGTAGGTTTAGAGTTGACAAAACTAAACAAATCCAACCTGGTTTAGATCACTTTTACTGGGGGCACAAAGCTTGGTATAAACAGTCTCTGTCAACTCAGAGTTTGAACCAGAGTTTGTAATTAACTCTGGGGCACGTGCACCTGAAAGAGTGATTTGTACAGCAAACAGCCAATCACATGGAACATAGTTTCTTGATAGCTATGCCATAGAACAGTGGTTCCCAACCATGTTCCTGTATGCCCCCCAACACTGCATGTTTTCCATGTCATCTTAATTAAACGCACCTGATTCAGATCATCAGCTCATAAGTAGAGACTCCAAGACCTGAATTGGGTGTGTCAGACAAGGGAGAGATGCAAACTGTGCAGTGTTGGGGGGCCTCTAGGAATGTGGTTGGGAACCACTGCCATAAAAGTACCATTTTTGGTTAAAGAACCATCTCTTTCTTATAATCTAAATCTTCTTTTTATAATCTGAAGAACCTTCTGTCGCTACAAAGAACCTTTTGTGTAACAGAAAGGTTCTTCAGATGTTAAAGGTTCTTTATGGAACCATTTAGACAAAAAAGGTTCTTCTATGGCGTTGTGAAGCACCTTTATTTTTAAGAGTGTAAATGCATTTACAAGGCAGGAATAAACACTTATGCTGCAGCAAAAATTTGAGAAAGCAGTGTAAAGAAAATATATGACTATGCAAAGGAATCAGCTGAATTGAATTATTTATATAGTTTCACACAGAGCTCAAAGGAAAACATATAAGTTTAGGCATTTTAAAAGTTGGATATATTAAAGATGATCTATTTGTATCTATTTAATATCATTTAAGTACAAAGCTTAAAATGAATTGCCACTTCATGAAATAATTATATTATGTGAATTATACACAATTATAATTAATATAATATGAATATATTAAATAAGTAGCCACAAAAGTCAGTCAATTTTGTCTCCAAAAATCTAACTGCTTTAAGTCGAAGCACAAGAATCAGAGGAGTGGCATCAGTGCATCAGATTTGTCACTTTGCTCTCAGCTGATTGATCCAGTTTGGGTTTGCAATCTCTAACTCAAAATAAAACCTGCTCCAGAGCAGGGTAGCTGTGTAGTGGAAGTTACCATTGTGACGAAACCCGCTCAAAACCAACACCCCAAACTAAATGCAAACTTACCTGGTTAAAAACGGAAACCGGCTTCATGCTACAGACCATAGGACTTACCATGACACTCGCTGTGAGAAATACTGCAAGAGGAGTGATACAAACAGTGAAACGGTCAGAGTGCTGTTGTCACTAGAATAATAAAAGGCTCTCAGCCAATCAGGTTCAAGAACCAGAAAGAATTGGTCTATGAATTTATATAGTGTGGCGGGAGTCCCGAGGCACAATCAGCGTCGCCCTGGCAACTCACGCCAAACACCTGGACCTCATCACCACGGACCAATCGTTCACGGACGCCGCCCCTACAAAAGCCGGTTGCTCACCACAGATCACTGAGAAACTATCTCCGATGAGGTTGAAGCTTACCTGCTCTCTGCTCTCATTTTCCCCTTTCAGATTCGCCGTGAACGATTGGCTACCGTCACTTCCCGGACACCGCCACCACCGCGAACTCACCTTCAAGCACCTACCCGTTTGCTTGCACCTTCCTGGGGGATTCTGCACGACAAGGACTTCACCTCTCACGGAGCACCGACGCACATTCACCTGCCATTTCACCGTTTCACTTAAGTCTGTTCAATAAACTCACCCTCCGGGGCTCAACTAAAAGTCTTGTCTTGTCGTGCTGTTCCCCGCCCGGCCACAAGGTGGTGGAGAATGCGGGCAAGTTTCCGGGCCTGAGAACACCGACGAGCAAGACTTACTGTTTGTTTACACCGCCATCTTGCCCCCATTCACTTCCGGTTCTGTTTTTTTCAGGGCGCGCCGCTCCCCGAGATCATGGAAGAACTGGTCAAACAACTCACCGAGGTTAGCGTCCGCCAGCAGCAATGCTTTGAACTGTTGACGGAGCAACATGGACAGATTCAAGGATATTTGGCAGAACTACGTGCCCCGGCTGCTCACACCGTCCCGCTGCCGGACCCCCGCGCCGCCGCCGCTCGACTACTACCTAAACTGACCGCAGATGATGATATTGAGGCTTACCTCAAAATGTTTGAGTCTGTCGCTCGCACAGAGGGTTGGGCGAGAGGAATTTGGGCGGAGATATTGGCACCGCTGCTTTCTGGTGAGGCCCAACGGGCATATTTTTCATTGCCAGCAGCAGCACAAAATAACTATAGTGAATTAAAGAGAGAAATTTTAGGGCGTTTGGGGCTCTCAGCCGTTGCGGCTGCACAGCGTTTTCATGACTGGGAGTTTAAAGCACGGTTGCCAATTCGCGCTCAAATAGCCGATCTGATGCGGTTAGCGGAGCATTGGTTACTAGGGAACTCGCCATCTCCGGCCCAGGTAGTCGAGAAAGTAGTAGTCGACCGGGTGCTGAGAGCGCTACCGCGTTCAATGAAGCAGGCGGCCGGGATGAAGGGTCCAAGAACTCTAACCGAGCTGGTTGACGCCGTGGAGCTGGCGGACGCAGCCTTCCACCGGGAGGCCGGGGAGCGAGCGCCGCCTTTCCCCCGGAGGGTGAACCAGGAGCGACGCACGCCAGAGGCGCACCCCCGCGCAGTATACAGACCGCCCAGTCCCCGCGACGAGCCAATGCCCACCGATCCACCATCACCGACCGCCAAAGCCTGGATGGCCGGCTGCGTGGTGCACCGGGAGACGCCACCAGGAGCCCCCACAACCTCCGTCATGATTCGGGGACGACGGTATCGGGCCCTCCTCGACTCCGGAAGTTCAGTCTCCCTCGCCAGGCCCGGACCCCTAGAGCCCCGGCCAGCCCCCAAATCGACGATGCCTATCACGTGTGTCCACGGTGACACCCGCCAGGTACCTACAAGTCTACTTACCTTTCGTAGGGATGGAAAAGCCTGGACCCTGGAAGTCGGAGTCGTAAGCGACCTGCCGGTCCCATTGCTGTTGGGGCGCGACTGGCCGGGGTTGGAGGCTGCCCTCGCCGAAACTGCCCGGTCCCCTCGTCCTCGGCACCACCAGCGTCGGCCGCCGTCGCGGGGATCTCGAGGCCATACCAACCTGTTGACAACCGACAGTGGGAGAGATGGTGAGTCCCCCCCCCGTAATACTAACCTCTTCCATGATGTCTTCCGGCAGGTTACGGGCGGGGGAGACTTTGGCCGCGCCCAGAAGGAGGACGACCGTCTGAAGCACTGTTGGCGACAGGTCCGCATCCTGGAGGGAAAGGAAGTCCTCCCGGCACCTCACCCTCTCCCATATTTCGTCGTCCAGAACGGTCTGCTATACTGCGTCGCGGAGCGACGGGGGGAGGTCAAACACCTGCTGGTCGTCCCAAAGACCAAGACGGAGCTGGTCCTAGAGTTGGCACATTCGCACCCCATGGCTGGTCATCTGGGAGCCCAAAACACGACGCAACGGATTCGGGATCGGTTCCACTGGCCCGGCCTGGAGGCCGAGGTCAGGAGGTTTTGCCAGGCCTGCCCTACGTGCCAGCGCACGTCACCCAGAAAACCTCCCCCCAGCCCGCTGATTCCATTACCCATCATCGGGGTGCCCTTTGAGCGAATCGGGATGGACATCGTGGGGCCGTTGCCGAGGTCTGGCCGGGGACACGAGCACATCCTCGTTATCGTGGACTACGCCACCCGGTACCCAGAAGCAGTCCCCCTCCGCCAAGCCACCGCCAAAGCCATCGCTCGCGAGCTGTTCCTGCTCTCCAGCCGGGTGGGTCTACCGTCGGAGATACTGACCGACCAGGGAACCCCCTTTATGTCCCGGCTAATGGCTGACCTCTGCCGGCTGCTGAAGGTAAAGCAAGTGAGGACCTCGGTCTACCACCCCCAGACCGACGGGCTCGTCGAGAGGTTCAACCAGACCTTAAAGCAGATGTTGCGACGGGTGGCCGCCGAAGACAAAAAGGACTGGGATCTGCTCTTGCCTTATGTGCTGTTCGGCATCCGGGAGGTACCACAGGCCTCCACAGGGTTCACTCCCTTCGAACTCCTCTTCGGCCGGCAACCCCGTGGCCTCCTCGACGTAGCCCGAGAAGCCTGGGAGCAGCAGCCGGCAGTCTACCGGACCGTCGTCGAGCACGTCCGAGACATGCGGGAGAAAATCGACCGGGTCATGCCGTTAGTCCGGGAACACTTGGTGAAATCCCAACAGGCCCAGCAACGTCTCTACAACCGGGCGGCCCAACCGCGGGAGTTCCAACCTGGAGATAGAGTGATGGTCCTGGTTCCCAACGCAGCCTGCAAGTTCTTGGCCCAGTGGCAGGGGCCCTACACGGTTGAAGAGCGAGTGGGCCCAGTTAACTACCGGGTAAGACAACCCGGCCGAAGAAGAGTAAACCAATTATATCACGTTAACCTGTTGAAGAAGTGGATCGGGGACCGGGACCAGCTCGCCGCCCTCGCCTCCCAAGATCCCGCGGTTGTAGATGTCAATCCCAACCTGTCAGCCACACAGAAGACGGAGCTGCGGCACCTGGTCGGTCAGTTCCTGGACGTCTTCTCCGACAGCCCCGGCCAGACTAATGTCCTAAGCCACGACATCTGCACCCCTCCGGGCGTCCTCGTCCGGCAACGGCCCTACCGAGTCCCAGAGGCCCGCCGGCAGGCTATAGAGGCGGAAGTCCAAAAGATGCTCAAGCTGGGGGTAATAGAACCATCACGGAGCCCGTGGTCCAGCCCGATTGTCCTGGTCCCGAAGCCCGACGGCACCCTGAGGTTCTGTAATGACTACCGACGCCTGAACGACATCTCCGACTTTGACAGCTACCCCATGCCCCGAGTGGATGAGCTCCTGGAACGGTTGGGGAGGGCTCGGTACATCACAACACTCGACCTCACCAAAGGCTACTGGCAAGTCCCCCTCTCGGCCGACGCCAAGCCCAAAACGGCCTTCTCGACGCCCTCGGGGCACTGGCAGTACCGGGTTCTCCCCTTTGGCCTGCATGGGGCCCCCGCCACCTTTCAACGACTAATGGATGTGATCCTCCGTCCCCATCAGGCCTATGCCGCAGCGTACCTCGACGACGTGGTCATCCACTCGGAGGCGTGGGAAGACCACCTGGAGCGGCTGCGCAGGGTGCTGTTGGAGCTTCGCCGGGCTGGACTAACCGCCAACCCCCGCAAATGCCACCTAGCCATGAACGAAGGCAGGTACCTCGGCTTCAAAGTGGGAAGAGGACTCATCCGGCCTCAGGAGGACAAGGTCAAAGCCATCATGGATGCCCCTAAGCCATCCACCAAGTCGCAGGTACGTGCCTTCTTGGGGTTGGCGGGTTATTATCGGTGCTTTATCCCCGGCTTTTCCTCTATAGCCGCCCCTCTGACAGACCTGACCAGGAAGGGACAGCCAGAGCGGATCCATTGGTCTGGGGAAACCGAGGAGGCCTTCCGGCGCATCAAGGAGGCCCTGACCACCGAGCCCGTCCTGCGTGCCCCAGACTTCAGCTGTCCCTTCCTGCTCCAAACGGATGCCTCCGACACGGGATTGGGGGCCGTGCTCTCCCAGGTCCAGGAGGGAGAGGAGCATCCGATTGTGTACATCAGCCGGAAGCTGTCCAAGGCCGAGCGCAACTACGCCGCGGTAGAGAAAGAAGCTCTCGCCATCAAGTGGGCAGTCCTGGAGCTGAGGTACTATTTATTAGGTCGACATTTTACACTGTTTACAGATCATGCACCGCTACAGTGGATGGCCCGGGCCAAAGACACTAACGCCCGGGTCACGAGGTGGTTCCTCTCGCTCCAGGACTTCCACTTCGATGTGCGCCACCGGGCCGGATCCAGCAACTCCAACGCTGACGGACTCTCTCGGTCTTGGGCAGCGTATGCAGGTCTGTCAGGGGTCATTCCCCTCCCACCCCCTGTCTCCCCTTTTGTTTCTGCCACCAGGACCAGGACGTCGCTTGGGGGGGGGAGTGTGGCGGGAGTCCCGAGGCACAATCAGCGTCGCCCTGGCAACTCACGCCAAACACCTGGACCTCATCACCACGGACCAATCGTTCACGGACGCCGCCCCTACAAAAGCCGGTTGCTCACCACAGATCACTGAGAAACTATCTCCGATGAGGTTGAAGCTTACCTGCTCTCTGCTCTCATTTTCCCCTTTCAGATTCGCCGTGAACGATTGGCTACCGTCACTTCCCGGACACCGCCACCACCGCGAACTCACCTTCAAGCACCTACCCGTTTGCTTGCACCTTCCTGGGGGATTCTGCACGACAAGGACTTCACCTCTCACGGAGCACCGACGCACATTCACCTGCCATTTCACCGTTTCACTTAAGTCTGTTCAATAAACTCACCCTCCGGGGCTCAACTAAAAGTCTTGTCTTGTCGTGCTGTTCCCCGCCCGGCCACAATATAATAATTCCACATGTGGTATCTTTCTGTTTGCCTGCATGCGAGTGTACCTGAAATAAATGCCTACTCTAATATACTGTAAATAGAATGTTTAAAATCTTAATACTTATTCTTAAGTATGTCTCAACTTTTCCTTCTGTTTTCAGTCTTGAAGGTGCTTTAAAAACCAAACTGCTTCTGCAGGAGTGCCATTTTACTTGGTCTCTAAGAGAAGAAGAAGACTTTGCTCTCTTTGATTTACTGAATCGTCTTGAGGAACAGATTCAACTGGAATCTAATAAGGCGAGAGTAACAAGATTTTACAGAAGCCTTGGTTTTGTTCAGTATCTCTGTGGATTTCAGCAAGAAGCACTAACAAATCTGCAGAAATCAGTGGAGATTGCAAAAGAACGTTACAAAGACAGTGATAAAGTTCTTATTGTGACCTATGGAGACCTTGCCTGGTTGCACTACCATATGAATGAGTTCT
Organism: Garra rufa; assembly: GCF_049309525.1. Lineage (NCBI taxonomy): Eukaryota > Metazoa > Chordata > Actinopteri > Cypriniformes > Cyprinidae > Garra > Garra rufa. Next base: position 18,107,624 of record NC_133365.1, read on the forward strand.
CCAAATGTGAAGACTATTTGAGAGAGTTAGAGAGGATCCGCAGAAAATTTTCGGAAGGATTCACTTATAGCTTTGAGGTGCTCCGAGAAAAGGGTTGGACTTTTCTTAAATTCTCTTACAAATACTACAATGCTGCAAAGGAATGCTTTAGACAGGCCCTTGAAATGAACCCAGATGACGGTGATTTAAATGCAGGTTATGCAATGACACTGTACCGAACAACAAATGAGACCTCTGACTCTTTAGACTCACCAACAATAAAACAGCTCAAAAGAGCTATAGAACTTGATCCAGCTGATGCTCTTCTACTAGTCTTGTTAGCGCTGAGAATGCTGCATAACAAAGATGATTGGATGACATGCGAAACTGCATCAAAGAAGGTGACTGTGGCACTAGAGATGTCCCATGAAAACCCATACGTCATAAGGTATGCAGCAAAATTTTTCCGCCAATTAGGAAACATGGACTCTGCCATTGCTCTACTAGAAGAAGCTCTGCACGCTACTCCAAACTCTGCCTTTATACACCATGAATTGGCTATGTGTTATAAAAGCAAAATAAAAATCCTGGAAAAGAAACATAGGACACATGGTAAAGCAGAGTCTGATGTTAAAGAGTCTGCTGAAATACACCAATACCTGAATCAGTGCATCGATCATCTGAAAATGGCGGTTTCCCTAAAACCTTCTTTTGCTGCTGCAATGGCAGATTTAGCACTACATTATGGACAACTGGGTAACTTTGACAATGAGAGTCTCTTTGAAGAAGCAGTTAAAATATCTAAAAATAAAAAACGAGATCTGCAGGAAGTTCATTGTTTACATGGCCAATACCAACTCTACTACAAAAGGTCTGAGGAACTAGCGTTCCAACATTTCATGCAAGGTCTGAGGCTGCAACCAGAATCAGAGGAAGGCAAGAGGTGTGAAAAGAAACTGAAAAAGATGATTGACCATCGTGTTAATAGGCTAAAAAACCCAGATGATGGCATGGTGTGTGGCATACAGGGATTCATTCATGAAGTGAAGGGTGAAAAACCCAAGGCTGAAGAGTTTTATAAGAGAGCCCTTAAAAATGGGTTTGATTTTGGTAAATAAAACACTGCATACATTTACAGATTATTTAATATATATTTAAACTATTTTCTTATTTCTCCATTAAACAGTGTCCAGGTCAAACCCAAACAAATGACCCTCTTTTAAAAGGGCCTTTGTCGTGCGTCTATTTGTTCAGTATTTATGATTGCTAAATTCATTTATTTAAGATATATATTAGAACACAATTGCACTGTAAAATATATTGTTTAATAAGACTGACTGTGTTTATTAAAGGAGAACTCCGGTGTGATATTGACCTAAAGTGTATTGAATCATGATACCGAGTGTGAACGTACCTTGCATATCTCATCTCGGTTTGTGTCCTGCAGTCCGAAATCTGGGGTCAGTTAGCCGATGCTCACAACAGGTTGTCAATGAGGGTGAATAGGGCATCGGAGTAGCCATGTAAATAAATCACTGTTTAACGCCATTTACGAGGCACAAAGTAGCTCCACACTTCATTGGTAGACTTCCAAGGGCCCTGACATTTAAAACGAGACATTGAGAACTCAGAAAAAGCACCGGTAGTTTATTTACAAGTAGATTTATACAGACATTTTCCATCAGAAACAGACCGGTCGCCGCCATCTTGAATTTAGTCACGATAAGTCGAGTGTCAAGGAAGTCTACCAATGAAGTGTGGAGCTACTTTGTGCCTCGTAAATGGCGTAAAACAGTGATTTATTTACATGGCTACTTCGATGCCCTATTCACTCTCATTGACAACCTGTTGTTAGCATCGGTTAACTGACCCCAGATTTCAGACTGCAGGACACAAACCGAGATGAGATATGCAAGGTACGTTCACACTCGGTATCATGATTCAATACAATATCACACCGGAGTTCTCCTTTAATAATTTATTCATTAATTTGAAGATTACATGTCATGTCATTCATGAAAAGAATTCAAATTAACAAAACTCTATAGGGAACATGCATGGGTGTGTGCAAATTAAATGTAATTTAGGATTTGACATTAACATTGTCATGTTTAAAGGGGTCATATGATGTTGCTAAAAAGAGCATTATTTTGTGTATTTGTTGTAATGAAATGTGTTTATGCAGTTTGAGGTTCAAAAAACAAATTATTTTCCACATACTGTACATTATTGTTATTCCTCTTTGCCCCGCCTTTCTGAAACGCTTTAATTTTTACAAAACTCAACGTTGATGGAAACCGAGGTGTTCTCTGATTGCCCGGCTATCTGGTGCATTGTGATTGGCCGAATACATCAAGCAAGTGATGGAATTTACATGTAGTTTCTAGGCATGATCAGGGCGCGACGAGACAGAAACAATAAAACCCATTATAAATGAGGCATTTGTTGCATCCAATGGGGACATAACTTGATTATAATGACTCATACTGTGCATTTCTAGTTTCTCGTTTAACACAACGTGTAAACATAACACCATGTTTGCATTTCTCGTAGAATGAGAAACAACAAGCACTACTCTACACTGCTCAAAACTGGTGTTTGAATAGTCAGTACTGAATTCTTTAAATATGAAAACGTACTTACAGGCCAACAGTCAGAAGCGCAGACTGTCCTTAATTCTTTGTGTACAGATGGCAATGTAAGCTGCTCTCCCAGGTTCATGAAACAGTCATCCGTAAAATGCGCATCACCCACTCGAAAATTTGCGTTTAAGCTTTGCAACTTTACAGATCTTATATATGCACAAACAGCTTGTAACACTCCAAAGACAAGGAAACAAGAAACCGCATCATATGACCCCTTTACTGATGGCATCAATTGTCATATCTCTTAAATCAGCTGCAGTAACATGTCAGCTGTGTCTTTATACAGATGTTTTTTCTTATACAGATTTGTTTTTTCTTAAATAGGTGAAAGGCCTCTTCTCACAGAGACAAGAATTTGGCTCATGAGTTTCAGCGAAACAGAAAAATCTGTTCTAAACCTGGTTTTTGATGGAGGAAGCTACGAAGTTGACAGTGGTAGGATTAAGACTTTCAAAGGAGCAATGAACAAGGAGGCTGTGCACTTGGTTGATATTGATATCTGCAATGCCAAGAGGATTCTTAGATGGGAAAAACTTACTCTTGGGCCTCACGCCATTCTACTTGCATTTACTCTACATGATGGTGAATTCACAGACCAAACTAAAGAGATAGTAGAAAATGTAGAATTTCTAGGAGAGAAATTCTGGAATCATGTTGTTGTAGTATTTACAGAGGGAAACTGTAATATAAAGGAGTATACTGGAGCCCAGAGAAGTGTGTTGGATTGGCTTCTTGAAAAATGTGGGGACAAATACTGCATCTGTGGCTCTAAACCAGAACCTACAGAGAAAAAAGAGCTTTCAGACATGATACAGATGATGATCAGAAGAAATAATTCAATGCATCTGGTATTACCAGACATTTCAGATGGAGATTCTCAGTCCCCTTCAGACGTTTCAAAGGTAAGTCACTGATTTCCTAACCTGTTAAAATTCTATTTTTGCTAATTTAATTTTGCCTTGAGAATATAGTTACAAACATTTTTTTATTTTCCATAGAAGGCAGACATAAAAGATACTATGTTCACTCCCAAGGTTGTCCATCAAAAGGGACAAAGAAAATACAGGTATTGCACAAACAAACAGGTGAAGTAAGTTAATTGAGAGTATCAGTTTGCATATTGGTTATCTCTTTTAAATCAAACAGGTTACAATGCAGCCATGCTGGCTGGTTCCATTGTAAGTTTACACAGATTGGTTTTAACATGGAGGGGGAAGGAGAGGTGCTGTACAGCACTGATCTTCAGGATGGTGACTGTCCAGTACCTGCCAACCATTACCAAGCAGGACCTGTGTATGATATCAAATGTGTTCAGGGTGAGCTGTCTCAACTCAGACTACCTCACTGTGAGACCTCCATTGGTGAGTTGGCAGTCTTAGGAACAATATGATGTTACTGAATTTTAATCTGTGAATAATACAAAGTGCAAAGTGATATAGCAAAAATGTATTTGTTTGTTTGTTTTTAATCTCAGAGGATGCCTGCCTCTTCATGTCAGTTATCCACTACTCGAATCAGATTGTTGATATACTGAAACCTCAGGATATCACAGACACACATGTTACAGTGAGCATCACAGGAACATCAAAGTTTTTTCTTTCCAAAAAATCTAACTGGTTCACAGATCATTGGTCTAAGATAATTGGCCAGGTGATGCTATTCTACATACAGCGAACACACAGGCTGCATGTGTTTCTAGAGGCATGCAATGTGGACCCCAGAGAAGTAAATATTTAATATTTTTGTATTTATGCAGTTTCACGATTTTTTGGTTGACCTTTATAAACAACCTTACCTTTTCTCTTTTCTTCCAGGTGAAAAAAGATATGGAAGAATACACATTAATCCAAACCTCTTGTCAATGCATACTCAAAAATAAATGTCAGTACAGCATGTCCTGTGATTCAGTTGAGCAGCATGGATGTTCAGAGAGGCTAATATCAGAGATAGAACCACCGGTCAGTATGGATTAGAATAAGAAATAAGACATGGAAAACATGACCAAGATTTTACTTTTGTTTATCTTTTTGGTTACTTATGATTATTTACTTTTCATAAAGGTCTACCGTACTCATGATTATCAAATTAATTAATTGATAAGAGTGTCTGTGATGTGTTACCTTAGTGGTTCTCAACTCCAGTCCTCGGAGCCCACTGCTCTGCACATTTTGTATGTTTCTGAAGTTCAGTTCAGTTCATGGATCCTTCTCCTAAAGAGCTGATGATCTGAATCAGGTGCGTTAAATGAGGGAGACATACAAAATGTGCAGAGCAAGTGCATGGGCCCTGAGGGCTGGAGAGAACCACAGAACTAACAGACAATCCAAAAGCAGACAAAACTTTTAGTTATCAAAACAAACAAGACACTAGAAAATACAAGAAAGAATAAAAACATTATACGCAAACAAGAACTTGAACTGAGAACACCAACTAAACACTAGGGATGACAACCAAGACCTAACAAAGTACAGTGAGACTACAAGGGGTACATTTTCATTATCTTTATTATTAGGCTTACTATTTCCCCATTTTAAAACCCTATTTTCAGTCTGCCATATTTGTATTGTATGTCATGAAAAAAAATCAGTCATATGGATTTGTTACAATTGTGCATCATTTTAATCAGACTTATTATCCTTCTCTTTCCTTTTTAAGGACACAACATTACAGTTGAGTGATCGGTGGAAATATCACTTTCCAACATTTGATATAAAGTTGCCAGATGGTGTGATGAAGGTGAACTTACAGCTCAAAAAGAAAAACCCCAAGAAAGGAGCGTTTGAATCTGTATGGAGCCGTAACATAACACTGACAGGTAAGACGTACTTTTGTGGAAGTAAATAACTGACATGACAACAATTCACATTTTATTTGTTCAGTTCAGGCTGCAACAGTTTCCTTTGTGCTGATTTACCTGAGCACATGAGCTCTGCACAATGTATAATATGCATGAATTGTTTAAGGATTTTACTCATCATTTAAATCAAGTGATATGGTTAATCTTAAAGGAGTTGAAAATGAAGAAGAATTAATCAACTTTACATCTTACAGACTATACAGCAGAAAACAGAAGACAAAGCCTATCAACTGAAGAGCAGTGTAAGCACATAACCTTAACCTAAACTTAGCCTAGCCATTTTATTTACATTTGAATCAGTAGACTATAGATTAATAGCTGCTTTTTCACAAACATTTAAATGTACTGTACAAATAAACTGTGTAAATGTCTACATTCTAGGTTTATCCTTTCTCAAAAACAACAGAACTCAGCTTATCCAAAGGGTGAAGAATGTTCATGCCATTTTAGATCACTTTTATGGCATTATTGCCGATGATCATTTAAGTAAAATCACAGCAATGACATCATCTCAGGAAAAAATGAGAAGTATCTTTGAAATCATAAATTCACAAGGTCGTTCATCAGAATTAAGATTTTTCAAATGTCTGTGCAAGGAAGAAAAAGTTCTTATGAAAGATATTGGGGTTATCGACAATATCGACCATTTTTTTGTTTTTGACGAATAGTCTTTTGATCTAATGTGACCTAATGTAGATGCTTGCAATATGTGGTTTGGGCAGTGTGGTGCTGTATCGCAAGGCTATGATTATGGGGTTAGATATCCATCAAAAACATGTGGAGAAGAAAATAGGTATGTTAACTGAACTTAATTAAGGTGAAGAATTAGGTGTGAAACCATCAGGAACCATTTTGTCTCCAGTACCACAATTTTCCAGAACTGCAACCTACCTGGAGTCTCCAGAAGAGCAATGTGTCAGGTTCTCAGAGATTCAGATTTAAAAAGAAAAAATTCCCTCACTTAATAATAATAGCATGCTGAAGTGTTGTGAAATACTTGAAGACAGATTTTTATTGGCTTTATATACAGATAAGTTTAGAATTATTCTTGAAGGACAAGCACCACATCCTCTTGTACCCCTATTAGAAGAATTTATTTTCCAAAATCTGGCAGTAAGTTTTGAGAGTTCATTTTTAGCCCATTTTTTTCACTTTCAGCCTTCATAAACAATTTTATCACTTAGAAATGATTAAATAATAAGGTATTAATATTAGTTATGTTGATTGGAATTGCTAAAATGTGCTTGGAAAAAAATATGATCAGAATACCAACTTATGCTGCATCCCAATTCGCATACTATCTGTCCTAAATAGTATTCGAAAATAGAATTAGTGTGTCCCAAATCGTAGTATGTTTAAAAAAGTATTCCAAAGATTCCCGGATGGTCTACTACTTAACTTCAGAATTCGAAGTGCGGATCAATGGCTGTATCCGAAATCGCCCCCTATACCCTCATTCACTATTCCCTACATTAGTCCACTCGTACAGTTCACTTGAAGGAGTGAATAAAAACGAGTGAGTGAATTCGGACACTAAGTGCACCGGAAGGACTGCCGCTTTTTGCATAGTATTGCTTGCTGTTTAACAATCATTTAAAACTGACAGTTCGAGTAGTAAGATGAAAGGATTTATCTTGAACAATGTCAAGGAATTTACGTATAAACCCTGGTTAAAAAAATCAATAATCACCTTACAAAGAATTGGTACCTGTGTTTTACGCTGTATTACTCCATGGACCAGCGCTTTGTAAAATGAACAGATGGATGATGTTTAGATGCTTTCGCCATCTTCTGGCGATACGCGGGAATTCAGTCGGCGCGCGACTCTCACAGTGCATTATGGGTTATCTCTAGCTGTTGAGCGTACATCGTTTGTACCATAGATATATATACATCTATGGTTTATTACGGAGCCCCTTACGTCACCAGAAGAAAAATAATTAATCCGTGGGGACGGTTTTGCAATTCGTTCCCTCAGTTTATAAACCGTACTCACGAATTCTTAAACTGTTCCCTCGGTTTAACAATTCGTGCCCACGGATTAACAAACCGTGCCCACGAATTTCCAATCCGTGCGCTCAGATTTTGTAAACCGTACCCTCGGATTTTGAATCCGTACCCACAAATTCATAATCCGTGCGCACGCTTTCGCAATCCGTTCCCACAGTTTGTAAACTGCTCTCACGGATTTGTGATTATGATAAGCTTTTCACCCAGAGTTAGATGCATGCTGCACTATTAATGTTGTTATTATTAAATAAGGCCTATTATTACATTGCATTTAGTTTGAGAGCAAAGAAATGGCAACATAACCTGTACATTATTTGTTTTGTATTGCTTTTTACCTTCTCCTCTCCAAAACTCGTTTTTTTTTAATTCAGGTAATTTTATATTTTGAAAAATATTATATAAAACAAAGCCGTTTGAACAGCGCTCTTCACTTATTATTTTATTTTGGTACCATGACCGCACTTACAAAACAGGCTTCTTTTATCGTTTATTTTACATTAATAACCAATAGGTTAAAACACATGATGTTTTGGCAGCTAATCTATTGGTGATTAATATAAAATAAAGCTAAAAACTCTGTTTTGTCAGTGTTGCATAGTCTCATATAGCCTACTGAGAAATAAAGTTTAATAAATGCAAAACAATGCATCCAGCATATAAACAGGTGTCCTGGTTGAATTTGGGGGCGGGGCCACAAATCCGTGAGAGCAGTTTACAAACTGTGGGAACGGATTGCGAAAGCGTGCGCACGGATTATGAATTTGTGGGTACAGATTCAAAATCCGAGGGTACGGTTTACAAAATCTGAGCGCACGGATTGGAAATTCGTGGGCACGGTTTGTTAATCCGTGGGCACGAATTGTTAAACTGAGGGAACAGTTTAAGAATTCGTGAGAATGGTTTATAAACTGAGGGAACGAATTGCAAAACCGTCCCCACGGATTAATTATTTTTCTTCTACAGGTGACGTAAGGGGCTCCGTAGTTTATATCTATGGTTAGTACACTCGTTTTTGCGATGCATTGTGGGATTGAATTGCCCACAACACATTGCGCGGTGAACGAGGATTCGATTAGAACTACAAACACTTTTTTTTAACAAAAGTGTTAAAAAAACTACAAATATGGCGGATATGCGCGACCAATGGACAGGTAGAGAAAGGGGCTTTAGTGATAAATAATCAATGTGTAACCTAATAAAAAATATTTTTTTAATGTTATCCGTGTTATATTTCATGTGCAGCAACATTATGAACTTTTATAATGATAGGGTTGGTCATTAACGTTTAAATGCATAATTGTGCCAACACAAGAGCAGAGTTCTCGGCATGAAAGACTCGTGAAAGAAAGTGCCTTCATTTCTCTCTAATACGGTAGGAAATTAAATTAAACAAATGTATATAAATATTAACTGTGATGATTGACAGGGCAGTTTAAACAGGATTCAGGTAACTAAGCAACAGAGCGTCCATTAAAGAAGCAGTTATGACGAAGTAGTATGTCCGAAGCTTGCCTATTATTCTGCTACATACTCAAAAGTATGTACTTTTTCTTCACAAAAAGAGTACATACTTTTAGTGCATATAAGTAGGCGAATTGGGACTGTATTTTTTCTCTTCCGCTGTCATTATAATGCATGGAATGTTGTGATTGGTTGTCAACGCAACCAATCAGAATTTAGCGGCCTCGTCTCTGATTGGCTGGAATTATGGCATATTGTAACACTTGGTTGTGTTGGAGAGCACTGAGGGCGGGCATCAGGGGAGTAAGCTAGTGAAACGTTGCACTTGCAAAAGAGAAGATCTGCACACATCCAAAAACATATTTGAAATAAAAAATTGATTTTGGCGCTCAAAGTACGTACTTCTTTGCGAAACAGACATTTTCTTCATAAAACTCAGTTTGTGCGTGTGCAAAATCCTCTTTTGCGTGCTCAAAATATGATCTTCCACACTCAGAATTGTGGCAGTAATCTAACCCCACAGTAATTCAGCAACAGAGGAACTGAACAACAGAGAAATAGAGCAGAAAATGTATTAATTTATGTTCAAACTCCTGCTGTTAAATTTTGGCTGTGCATATATAATGAAATTACTGAGATGTGACATTGTTTAGATTGTGATGATTATGAATTCATGGGTTTGTCCAACTGTTGTAGGAATTGTATCAAATGTGGTGTGTTAATATTGTGACATTTGATGCTCCTAAAAATGTGCTTATGTTGATACAAATGATAATTAATAAATCCAAATGTTTGATGACTGTCCAGTAACTCTGATTATGCATTTTTAAATGGGTTTTAACCCTTCAAACTTTTTGTCCTATTTGTATGGTAAGGGGTGTTTCCTCCGAGGAGGTAAGGGAGGCAGTTTCTCCTCAATATTAAATGAGACAAAAAAAATTAGTACAAAAATAAAACAACGCCAGTGTTACAACATATAATTCAAAAGTGTATGAATAACTTGTTTATTTTTTTAAAGAAACATTCTCCAACAGCAGGTAAAGCGAGAGTCTGCGTCTCTTTCACCTTCCCTGAGACCATGTTTTAACGGACGCCTAAAGCATGCAGTGGGTTTGCTGCGGGGTAACTGAGAATGAATGGGGGAAAGTCATGTGAGAGAAGGCAATGCCTCTATCGTGATTGGATATGATTGGTTATGTTCAGCTGTGATTGGTTCATGCGATAAATCTCCCTCTTGTGTTCGTGCACGTTCCGCATTTGCAGATCAGTACCTGTGTTTTTCCAACCTTCTACTCGTGAAAGTGCACTGGAACGGCAGTCAAACCTGTGACTTCCCACCCGTGAACTTGTACTAGATCGATGTACTCCCAGTTCCGAGCTCTGACGTAACATAGCCCATGAAACAACAATGGCAGCCCCTATGGCTGCTGTGTTTACACGTGATACACAGTGGAAAAATAGACTTTAGGACAATATAACATTGCAATCAAATTATTAATAATATTATTATAATAAATACGCTAAGGCAGTTTGGCGTGACTTGCCGTGATTTGAAGTGGTGATTTACAAGCTCAAAAACCTGCCTGGAACAAAATATTCCGCATGAAATATTTAAAATGGCATGAAAACATTATCTGTGTGAGTTTTTAGTGGGTAATCAGCTAGGTGAAATTTAAAACAATCTTTTTGATGAGTTTTGATGAGTGATGATCCGCATAAAAAACATTCTAAATAGGCCTAGTTAAAAGTGAACTAAAAGAATAGCTGCACATAAGTTCACAAATAAAATAATATTGTTTAAATCATTACTGCCTTGAGTTATTTTAATAAATAAACAGGATATTGATTACACTGTTCATGTAAAATTATAGGAATAGATATAAATAATTTTTTTTTTACTTTTTTCTTGGGGCATGAATTTACATTTGATTAAAAAGCATTGAGGAATTTGCCTCCTCATTTCAGAACACCACATGCCTATGTGCATGTTGCAACATGCACAACAACAGCTCAATTTCCAGTAAATCGTTACCCAACTTAATTATTACCAAAACACAATTGCCCATAAACCTCACATTCATGCTCAAACCCCACAAATAGACTGTTCTCTTCTAGCATGGCTCAAATGAATATTTTGCAATAATGCTAGTACTGGTGAATTTTTAACTAAATTAATTATAGAAACCAAAGTTAAAAGTTTGGGTATTACAGTCACCCAAACAATATTTGTCAGTGTTTTACTGTCCAAGATGCTTTTTCTGAATTTGGAATTTTATAGATTATGATTATGTAATATTTAAACACAATTTTACTCCACATAATAAACCCCTGTGGAACAATAGTTGTGTTCTTAGTAATTGAAAATCCTTTCAATATCACGTTTTTGTGCTCCTTCTCTTTTTTTCCCTGCTCTCCGTAAAGTTTATTCTCTCCCTATTTATGTCAACCACAAGGTAACCACATCTGCCATATTAAAAAACTGCATTAAGACTATAAGGTGAGGATTCAATAACAATATAACGACTCTCATAAAGAATCACTAACTTTAAACAATTGTTTCTCCTTCACAAAATGTGTTTCCAGGGTCCACATGAAAATGCACACAGCTATATTGTTGCAATAGCTGTGCAATAAATGTCCATGTATCTGTTACATACAGTATTCAAATTATAATTAATATTTTCCAAGGGAAACTTACATTTATCATGCAATATGAGGCCAGTATTGCACACATAAGAGATGTATTAACATCCTCCTAGTGAGCAATGTTTTTTTTCCTCCCCCAATACAGAGGATAATGAAATATGCACATGATGATTAATATAACACATTTTACTTATTCTACTTTATTGCTGTCATGTTTAAATCTGCCCAGTGTCACCGAAAATTTAAAATTATTAGGAGGGGAATTATGACTGAGCAAACACTCTCTAACCTTTTCGTGGCCCATTTTACACTACGGCCCATTTTAGCTGGTATTACATATATATTTAGGGAGTTGTGAGGGAAAATGGCACTTGTTAAGGTTGCCCAGCCCCACTATAGATAATATCAGCTAATTCATTGGCCAAGCTAAGTTACCCACTCCCTCCTACTTTTGTAATATACAGGTTATAACTTGTGTCTTACCTTAACTGAGCTAAAGACGCTTCAACCTAGATTGATAACACTGCTCCAAAACGTACTGTTACGTATTTTCCTGAGATTGTGTCTGCTTTTTGAAGATAAGCACAAAATGAGGTAGGTTTGCTTGATGAATTAAAGGTAGGATAGACAAGTTTTTCATTAATAATTATATACACTACCAGTCAAAAGTTTTTGGACAGTAAGATTTTTCATGTTTTTTTAAATAAGTCTCATTTGCTCACCAAGCCTGCATTTATCTGATCCAAAATACAGCAAAAGCAGTAATATTATGAAATATTTTTACTATTTAATATATTTAAATATATGTAATTTATTCCTATGATCAAAGCAAAAATTTTTACATCATTCTTTTTCAGTGTCACATGATCCTTCAGAAATCATTCTAATATGCTGATTTGCTGTTCAAAAAACATTATTATTATTAATTCATTAAAAACAGTATTTAACCTTTTTTGTTGGAATTCTTTGATTAATAGAAGAGCCAAAGATCAGCAATGATCTGAAAAAAAAAGCTTTTGTAACATTATACACTATAATATACAAAAGCTTGAAGTCAGTATAATTATGGTCAATACTTTTATTTAGCAAAGATGCTTTAAATTGATCAAATATGATGATAAAGATATTTATAAAGTTTCTATTTCAGATAAATGCTGTTCTTCTGAACTTTCTATTAATCAAAGAAACGAAAATTATTCTACTCAGCTGTTTTCAATATAATAATAATAATAATGTGTTTTTTAGCAGCAACTCAGAATATTAAAATGATTTCTAAAGGATCATGTGCAAAAAACTTGCTTTGAAATCATGGGAATAAATTACTTTTTTAAAAATATATTTAAATAGAAAAGAGTTATTTTAAATAGTAAATATATTTAAGTGCCATAGATTATTTTTGACAGGAATGAAAATGAGGCTGTGAGGGACAGATGTAAGTGCTTTCAATGGATTGTTCAGCTAATGAAGCGTATTTCAAGAAAAAAAGAAAGTAGACAAAACACCCTGAAACAAAAGTGAAAGTTGTGTGGATTATGTAAATTGCAACCTTTCTACAGTGCATTCAAGACCTGTATCCACCTTATTTTTGCCATAAGAGTGGGTGCGGTCATATGTAAATTTTATAGGTCTTGCTTTTTGAGTTGCAGACACATTGCTGGAGTCACAGAGTAAGCATCTAATTACCTTGATGCATGTAACTCCACTGTCAACATAAGGGACATAAGGCATTTTTTTTAAAACTTAGATTTATACATCATATGAAAGCTGAATATATAAATACATTTGTTAGGATAGGACAATATTTGGCCGAGATACAATTATTTGAAAATCTGCAAAAAAAAAAAAAAAAAAAAAAAAAAAAAAAAAAAAAAATCGAAATAGAGAAAATCACCTTTTGTCATGGGTGTATGCAGGACTAGACGAGACGATATTCACAAATACAATATATTTAATATAATTCTCCAAGAGGAACAAGGCAGGAACACGAAGAGCTTTCACACACAAACGTTAAGGACCGACCATACACTGAACTCAAAGACAGACTCTTAAAGACAAACTAATCAAGATACACAGGTGACATTGATGACTGATAATAAAACACAGGTGTAACAGATGACGGTGACGAGGGCTAAACCAAATGATAGATCAACGGGGGGAAGACAAATGGGAGAAACCAAAGACATAAACTGACATAACTATGACATTACGCCCCCCTCCGCAAAGGCGCGTCCTCGCGCCGTACGAAACAGAAAACAGACTAGAGGGGCAGCAAAACTGAAAAACAGAGTCCATGGAGGAGGCTTAGGTGGAGGACGCAACCCCGGGAGGGGGACCAAAACAAGAGTCCAGGTAACACAGAAAATAGTCCATGGGGGCGACGACGGAGGGAGGAGCCAGGGAAGACACAGGAGGGGCCTGAAGCAGGAGGAAATCCACAGGACCCAGACCACAGCCATGATGACGGCCCACGGTGGAGCCGACGGAGGGAGGAGCCATGGTGGAGGGAGGACCGCCGACTCCATGGGGCCGACCGACAGAGGCGGAGCAGATGGAGGAGGAGCCCGAGGCGGAGACGGAGAGCCAATGATCCGGGGTGACGCCGAGGATCCGGAGGGCCAAGGTGGAACAGGCTCTGGCGCCCGAGGCGGAGGCGGAGTCCCGGAGATCCGCGGCGGAGCCAGAGCGACAGAGGATGGAGGCTGTGCCCGCAGGAAGGAGGAGTCCCAAGGAGCCGGTGGGACGGCGCGACGAGGCACAGCCGGAGGAGCAGAGTCCTGAGGAGCCGATGGGGTGACGACTGACCAGGGCGGAGCCGGAAAGACGATGGAGCCCGGTGGAGCTGGTGGATCGATGGGCGACGGTGAAGAGGAGGGCGTCGAGAGCCGTGGTGGAACCGCGGGGTCGAAGGGCCGAGGCGGAGTCCTGGACTCGGAGGCTGGAGGCGGAGCTGAGGAATCCTCCAGCCGAGACGCCGTTGGAAACTGGCAGTCCCGCGGCGAGCCCACTGCACAGGTGGTGGGCTGAGGGTGAGCTGAGGGGCTGTCAGGGGACAGCGGCGGCCAGACAAACATGGCATCAGATGACAGAGGGTGGGTGGGTGGGAATTCCGGGCAGACAGGACAGATGGATATTTCCATATCAAAGTCAATTAAGTTACCAGAGTTATCTTGGGCAAGATCCGAGAAGAAGTCTATTAAATCCCCAGAAATAGATCCAAGCTCACCCTCAGCGGTGGTGCAGTGGGCAGGGCTCTCTGTAGCCCTCTCTAGCTCCACGTCATACTCCACCGTCACGGATGTTGCAGTCGGCTCTCGCACCTGGTCCGATGTGTCCGGCTCTGGCTCTGTCGCTCTTGGCTCTGGCTCTCCATCGTCGGTGGGCTCGGGCTGCAACTCCGCTTGTCGGGGTGATGTTGGGCTGGGTTCTGGGTCAGGTGTGGGGCTGGTGTCGTCCTCCGCGTTCGACGAAGATCTGCTGGACACCAGCACCCACACGATGAAATCAGCGATGCTCTCTCGAGGACCTTCCCCGGACAACTGCCTCTTGATGGTGTTGTTCAGTCCCTTACGGAAGAAGGTACAGAGGCAGTAGTCCGGGTAGTGCGTGTAAGGCACGAGGTGGACGAAGTCTCTGGTGTAGTCCTCGAGAGAGCGATCCCCCTGCTCCAGGAGAATGATGCTCACAGCAGGGTCCATGATAAAAACCAAAAAATAAACACTGAGAAAAACGAAAAATAAAGCAGGGGAAACACGCTGGGGAACTGTTTAGGTCGGTCCTTCTGTCATGGGTGTATGCAGGACTAGACGAGACGATAGACGATATTCACAAATACAATATATTTAATATAATTCTCCAAGAGGAACAAGGCAGGAACACGAAGAGCTTTCACACACATCAAACGTTAAGGACCGACCATACACTGAACTCAAAGACAGACTCTTAAAGACAAACTAATCAAGATACACAGGTGACATTGATGACTGATAATAAAACACAGGTGTAACAGATGACGGTGACGAGGGCTAAACCAAATGACAGATCAACGGGGGGAAGACAAATGGGAGAAACCAAAGACATAAACTGACATAACTATGACACCTTTAAAGTTGTCCAAATGAAGTTCTTAGCAATAAATATTACTAATCAAAAATTAAGATCTGATATATTTACAGTAGGATGTTTACAAAATACCTTCATGAAACATTATCTTAACTTACATCCTGATTTTTGGCATAAAAGAAAAATCGATAATTTTGACCCATACTACTTAAGACTGGTTTTGTGGTTCACAAATAAATCATGCACAAACATGCTAGCAAAACCACTTTGAGTACTAATTGTCAGTTGTTCACTTTCATTTATACTGAAATGTTATGTGCTTTCTAGATACTGTACGCCTTCCAACAGCACAATGGTATTGTTAATGAATTAACTGCCTTAATGAATGATTGAATAACTGATTTAATGTCTCACCTTGCCACCACCTACTGATGGGTTTCATTTCATTAGACCTAGATATTCAAAAATATATTTACAACATTTATCAACATAACCCCAACTTTCGTCAACCTATGGGTGTTTTGGCCATGTGGAGAGTGAAAATAATTTTAAATATAGCTGCAATGAAACATTTTTTTTTTTTTAAAGGAAAAAAGTAGACAAAACACCTTGAAACAAAAGTGAAAGTTATGAGAATTAGGTGACATGCAACCTTTCTACAGTGCGTGCAAAGACTTGTAAAACGGTATCCACTTTATTTTTTGCCGTAAGAGCCCATTTGTAAATTTTATGGGTTGTAAAAAGCTGGTTTGTAGTGCAGCTTATGCACAAAACTTTCATTTAAACATAAACTTTTGTCATCCTATGGCTGTTATAGCCCTGTAGAGACAGAAAATAGTTTTGAATACAGTGAGAAAAAAATGTATATGATCCCCTGCTGTACGTTTTCCCACTGACAAAGAATTGATCAGTCTATAATTTTAACAGTAGGTTTATTTGAACAATGAGAGATAGAATAACAACAAAATAATCCAGAAAAACACATTTTAAAAAGTTATAGATTGATTTCCATTTTAATGAATGAAATAAGTATTTGACAAAACATGATTTAGCAAAACCCTTGTTGGCAATCACAGAGGTCAGACATTTCTTGTAGTTGGCCACCAGGTTTGCACACATCTCCGGAATGATTTTGTCCCAGACTTTGCAGATCCTCTCCAAGTCATTAAGGTTATACGTGTTTGGCAACTCGAACCTTCAGCTCCCTCCACAGATTTTCTATGGGATTAAGGTCTGGAGACTGGCAAGGGCACTCTAGGACCTTAATGTGCTTCTTCTTGAGCCACTCCTGTGTTGCCTTGGCTGTGTGTTTTGGGTCATTGTCATGCTGGAATACCCATCCACGACTTATTTTCAATGCCCTACACCTGACGGTACATGGCCCCATCCATCTTCCTTTGATGTGGTGTAGTTGTCCTGTTCCCTTAGCAGAAAAACACCTCCAAAGCATAATGTTTCCACCGCCATGTTTGACAGTGGGGATGGTGTTCTTGGGGTCATAGGCACCATTCCTCCTCCTCCAAACACTCGATTTTGGTCTCATCTGATCCCAACACTTTCACCCAGTTCTCCTCTGAATCATTCAGATGTTCATTGGCAAACTTCAGACGGGTCTGTACATGTGCTTTCTTGGGCAGGGGGATCTTGCGGGTGCTGAGATCACTGACAAGATTCTCCCATATAGTTCTGGGCTGATTCCTCACCGTTCTCATGATCATTGAAACTCCACGAGGTGAGATCTTGCATGGAGCCCCAGACCGAGGGAGATTGACAGTTATTTTGTGTTTCTTCCATTTGCGAATAATCATATCAACTGTTGTCACCTTCTCACCAAGCTGCTTGGCGATGATCTTGTAGCCCATTCCAGCCTTGTGTAGGTCTACAATCTTGTCCCTGACATCCTTGGACAGCTCTTTGGTCTTGGCCATGGTGGAGAGTTAGGAATCTGATTGATTGACTGTGGACAGGTGTCTTTTATACAGGTAACAAACTGAGATTAGAAGTATTTCCTTTAAGAGAGTGCTCCTAATCTCAGTTTGTGACCTGTATAAAAAAAAACACCTGGGAGCCAGAAATATTGCTGATTGATAGGGGTCAAATATTTATTTCATTCATTAAAATGCAATTTATAACTTTTTTGAAATGCATTTTTCTGGATTTTTTGTTCCTATTCTGTCTCACTGTTAATATAAAACTACCATTTAAATTATAGACTGTTTATTTCTTTGTCAGTAAGCAAATGTACAAAATCAGCAGGGGATAAAATATTTTTTTCTCGCTGTATAGGCTTGTTCACAGTGGGATGATTATTACCAACGTTTAACGCCTTGTGACTAAACTTTTATGGCTGCCTGAACAGCAGGCATAAAAGCATATTTAAAAAAAAAAAAAAAACGCCTCAAGCTCAGTTTTTTTGGTTTGACATGCTGTGTTAAAAACTGGCCAACCAATGAGACTGGCACTTTTGTTCACGTGCCTGGAGATGCTGAAGTTACAGTAAAGCTCGAGCACACATTGGTACCTAACAATGAAGAGGAAGTAAGTAGACGAAGAAGATGTATGCCTTTCTGAATCTAACGAGACCAATCTTATGGGAAATGTCAATATTTTATATCTGTTGTAACACATATCAAGATCAATATCATGGTCAGAATCCGCTATAAAGCATTGCAGAGATATAGCCTTATTTCCATTTTTTGCACAAACTTCATATTTGCAAATTTGGCCGGTTGATGGTGCTAAAGTTTAAGTAAGAGGCTAAAAAATTTGCTGTGGTTAATGATGTGACTGTCCTCTATCCATGTGCCAAATTTCATAACTTTCTTGCAAGTGATTTTATTAGATTCATAAGGTTCATTATAATATGTTAAAGCATTTGAAAAATACAGCATTTTACTACAAAATACAAAATGGTCTACTCTCAAAATGGCTGACATATCAAATTTGGTATAGTTTGATTCGGTATACTATGATTTTTGGTCAAACTGTTCAGAAAATATAAACAAAAAATCAAAAAAGTTTTATATCTTGTGACCTGTAGGTGGTGCTTTGCAAAAACAATTAATGCGCCCTCAGGTCATGCTAGGCATAATGTAACAAGTTTGATCTGAATCTGCTAAAGATATAGCCTCATGTAAACTTTTGCGTAAAATTTTGTCGAATTCATTAACATGCATTATGAAAATTATTTGGAATATCAAAGAGCTTTTGATAACTTTGCCAGCATCGTCTGAAAAGCCAATTTTGGATAAAATCGGACAAACCAGCTGGGGCAAGTTTGAAAAAGTCATAGAAGTTAAAATTTCATTATGCATTTGCATGAGCCAAGGAATCAGAGGAAAAAAGACCTTCTAGACCTCACGGTTCAAAAGATATTAGCAGAAATATGAGTGCAGATTTGGCCTATTGGTGGCGCTAGAGAGGTTGCGTTAGAGATTCCAAATTTGCTCTGGTTAATATTTAGACTGTTCTCTGTCTGTGTGCCAAATTTTAATAAATTTCCCGTAAGCAGTTCTATGCTGCCATAGAGTCCCAGAGCGGAAGAATAAGAGGAAGAAGAAAACCAACGGTGCTTGGCCCCTAAAAATTTTCTCAGAAAAGTGAAGCTCTGGCATAATTTCAGCAGAGATGCAACTTGGTTTGACTGATTGATTAATTGATTGATTGACTGACAGATGTAAATGTAAACACCCTCAATGTGTTTTTGCAACATAAATTTGTTTAAATCATTTGTTTCTGTTTTGTTCTTTTCCTTTTTTTAGTCTTGAAGGGGCCTTAAAATCAAAACTGCTCCTGCAGGAGTGCCATTTTACTTGGTCTCTAAGAGAAGGCAAAGACTTTGCTCTTTGTGATTTACTGAATCGTCTTGAGGAGCAGATTCAGCTGGAATGTAAAGAGGCGAGAGTAACACGAGCTTACAACAGTTTTGGATTCATTCATTATCTATATGGAAACCAGCAGGAAGCACTCGCAAATCTCCAGAAATCAGTGGAGATTGCAAAAGAACGCTACAAAGACAGTGATAAAGTTCTTATTGTGACCTATGGAGACCTTGCCTGGTTGCACTATTATATGAATGAGTTCTCCAAATGTGAAGACTACTTGAAAGAGTTAGAGAGGATTCACAAAAAAAATTCTGAAGGATTCAGTTATACTGTTGAGGTACTCAGAGAAAAGGGTTGGACTTTTCTTAAATTCTCTCACAAATATTCACATGCTGCAAAGGAATGCTTTAGACGGGCCCTTGAAATGCAACTGGATGACGGTGATTTAAATGCAGGCTATGCTACTGCACTGTACAGAACAACGAAAAACATCCTTGACTCTTCAGAATCACCAACAATAAAACAGCTTGAAAAAGCTATTGAGCTTAATCCAGATGATGCTGTTCTTTTGCTGTTGCTGGCTTTGATGCTGCAGCATAACAAAGATGACAGGATAATATCTGAAACTGCACAGAAGAAGGTGACTATGGCACTGAAGATGTCCTCTGAAAACCCACACGTCATAAGATACACAGCAAAATTTTTCCGCCAGTTAGGAAACATGGACATTGCTATTAATCTACTAGAAGATGCCTTGCAAGCTACACCAAACTCTGCCTTTATACACCATCAACTGGCTCTGTGTTACAAAAAGAAAAAAACATTCCTGGAACAGAAACGTAGGACAAATGGCAAAGCAAAGTTCAATGTTAAAGAGTCTGATGAAATACAGCAATACCTGGATCAGTGCATCTATCATCTAAATATGGCGATTTCCCTAAAGCCGTCTTTTGTTATTGCCACGGCAGATTTAGCACTGCATTATGGACAACTAGGTAGCTCCAAAGCTGAGAGGCTTTTTGAAGAAGCATTTAAAATGGCTAATAATGAAAAGCAATATCTGCAGGCAGTTCATTGTATATATGGGCAATACCAGCTCTACCACAAAAGATTTGAACCGCTGGCCTTCCATCATTTCATGCAAGGTCTGAGGCTGGAACCAGAATCAGAGCTAGGCATGGTGTGTGAAAAAAAACTGAAAATCATGATGCAACATCGTATTAAATGGCTGAATAGCCCAGATGACGGCATGGTGTGTGGCATACAAGGATTCATTCATGAAGTGAAGGGTGAAAAATACATGGCTGAAAAGCTTTATGAGAGAGCCTTAAGAAATGGACTTGAATTTGGTAAATACAATCTCAAGTTTTTAAGCAATTTATTTTTAATAGTTTAATTATATATATTTAAAAATGATCAAAAGTACTAGAATGTACTATAGTTACATTTTTTTGTTAAAACTAAGGCATATGACTTAAATAGCCTATCTGGTTCAACATTTTATTTTAAGATGCATTAATGGATTTAGTAAACATTATAAAAATTTTCGCTAAATCCATTTTTTTAAGTCATACGTAATACGGAGCCCCTAAAGGGACATGGTGGTGAAAAAAAATTGGGGTGGGAGAAAAATGTTTCTTTCAAACTTTTACGTTCTCTTGCAAAGATTTTGCGTTTTTTCACAAAGATATTACATTCTATCGCAAAGCCAGTTGAGTTTGGACAAACATTTTCTGTTTACTTTACAGCTTGCAGTGTGTAACGAGGACGCTGAGGCGGCGTTAGAATCCATTTGCGGAAGTTTATTGAACACAACAAATATCAAATACGTGGAAACAGGCAGATGGTCGGTAACGGTAAAGCAGTTCAATCTAGCAACAATCCAGAGGATAATCCAGCAAACGTACGTCATAAACCAGGCAGAGAAGTCAAACCTTGAAAACAGTCCGATCAGGCTAACAATCCAAATGGGGTAATCCGTGAAATCAGAAGTCAGGGAACGAAGCAGAATCATACACAGGCAGGCTTATCAGAATAATATAGAACGCTCGGTAAGGCAGGTAAACTGGCAATACTTCGCGAATAGGAAGCATGCGGGCACAGCTCAAATAGTCCCAAACAGGAAGCGAGTGTAGAAGCAGCAGAGGGAGCGCTCAGTCAGTATTCGGGTGATGGCTCCCTCTGCTGGCTTGGCATTACAGAACCCCTCCCTCTAGGAGCGACTCCCGGAGCTCGGCGAGGACGTCCCCGTGGTCGTGGTGCTGGACGGTCGGGTCTGGCTCGATGGAACTCCTCCGTGAGAGATGGGTCCAGGATCTCGTTGGCGGCCACCCATGACCTCTCCTCAGGTCCATAGCCCTCCCAGTCCACCAGATACTGGAGCTGACCCCCTCTACGCCGAGAGTCCAGTAACTCCTTTACCTGATAGGCGGGCATGCCGCCTACATCTATGGGTGGCGGTGGTTCTGGGGCCATCTGGCCGGGGTCAGCCTCCGGGTGGACCGGTTTTAGCAGGGACACATGGAAAGAGGGAGAGATACGATAATTAGCAGGAAGCTCAAGCTGGTAGGTCACATCATTAATTCTCTTAAGAATTTTAAAGGGGCCTACATACCTTGGGCTGAGCTTCCTGCTGGGCAGCCGCAGCTTGATGTCCCTAGTAGAGAGCCAGACCCGTTGTCCCGGTTGGTAGGGAGGGTGCGGACGTCGGCGTCTGTTGGCCTGGATCTCCTGATTCCTAACAGCCCGTTGAAGACGCACATGGGCACTGTCCCACACCCTCTCACTACGCTTAATCCAATCGTCTACAGCTGGAACCGAAGAAGGCTCCCCTGACCACGGGAACAAGGGAGGCTGATACCCCAGGACGCACTGAAAGGGGGTGAGGCCTGTAGATGCATGAGTGAGTGAGTTTTGGGCGTATTCGGCCCAGGGGAGAAACTCTGACCACCTGTGTTGCTCTCTGCTGCAGTAGGTTCGCAGGTAGCGTCCGATCTCTTGGTTGAGTCTCTCCACCTGGCCGTTGCTCTGAGGATGATATCCTGACGTGAGACTGACGTTGATATCTAACTGTTTGCAGAATGCTTTCCAGACTTGGGAGGTAAATTGTGTTCCACGATCGCTGACGATATCCTCAGGTAGCCCATAGATGCGGAACACTTGGTTGAAGAGAGCTAGAGCTGTTTCCATGGCTGTAGGTAATCCTTTTAGTGGGATTAGACGGCATGATTTCGAGAATCTGTCTATGATGACCAGAATAGCAGTAAACCCCTCAGATGGTGGCAGATCAGTGACGAAGTCAATGGAGAGGTGAGACCAGGGTCGTTGAGGAATGGGTAATGGTTGAAGTAGGCCTGAGGGTAGTTCCTTGGGGGTCTTGGATGTGGCACAGATCTGACAGGATTTAACGAAGATGGTTGTGTCCCTTGTCATTGAAGGCCACCAAAACGAATTTCTTAATAATTGAAGGGTGCGAGATATACCTGGATGACCTGAACTGATGGAAGTGTGAACCCATTGGAGTACTTGATGGCGCATAACTTGGGGTACATATTGTTTGTTGGGAGGACATTGTGGTGGTGGTGGGTCTTGTTCTTGCCTGCGTTGAATTTCCTCCATGATGTCCCATGAGACAGGTGCTAGAATGATAGTGGGTGGTAGAATTGTTTCTGGTGTGGTATCCTCTAGTGGGGGGTCATGCTTACGGGAGAGAGCGTCTGCCTTACTGTTCTTACTGCCTGGTCGATAGGTGACAGAAAAGTCAAAGCGGGTGAAGAAGAGAGCCCAACGAGCTTGACGAGGGTTAAGTCTTTTAGCTCCCTTTATATATTCAAGATTTTTGTGATCAGTGATAACTTGGAAAGGATAGCGGGCACCCTCAAGCCAATGTCTCCATTCCTCAATGGCGGCTTTCATAGACAGTAGTTCCTTATTACCAACATCGTAGTTTCTTTCTGCACTCGTGAGTTTTCTAGAGTAAAAGGCACATGGGTGAAGCTTGCCTGGTTGGCCGTGACGTTGAGAGAGAACAGCTCCTATTCCGCAGTCTGATGCATCTACTTCCAAAACAAATGGTAGATCAGGATCGGGGTGTTTCAGGATAGGAGCAGAGGTGAAACTTGACTTGAGGGTGGTGAAGGCTTGATCCGCCTCTTCATTCCAGCTGAGCTTCTTGGGTTTGTTCTTGAGGAGTGATGTGAGTGGAGATGCTATTGTGCTGTAATTCCTGATGAAACGGCGGTAGAAGTTAGCAAAGCCCAGAAATCGCTGAAGTTCCTTGATGGTAACAGGTGTAGGCCAATCAGTGACTGCTTGAACTTTGGCTTGATCCATTTTAACTCCCTGATGACTGACCTGATAACCAAGAAAGGAGGTTTGACTGGCATGAAACTCACATTTTTCCGCTTTGACGTAGAGTTGATGTTCTAGTAGACGGGACAGTACAGCACGTACATGAGTGATATGTTCAGTCTCTGACTTGGAATAAATCAAAATGTCGTCAATGTAGGCAATCACAAATTTATTAGTGAAGTCCTTGAAGATCTCATTTATGAAAGATTGAAAGACAGCTGGGGCGTTGGCTAGGCCATAGGGCATTACCAAGTACTCGAAGTGCCCCCTGGTGGTGAGAAATGCGGTCTTCCATTCATCACCCTCCTTAATCCTGATGAGATTATAAGCGCTTCGTAAGTCTAATTTAGTGTAAATAGTGGCTTCTCGCAGTTGTTCTAGAGCTGGAGGTACCAAGGGCAAGGGGTAGCGGAATTTTACTGTGACGTTGTTGAGTCCACGGTAGTCGATGCAGGGTCTTAAACCACCATCCTTCTTGCCTACGAAGAAGAAGCCGGCGGCTGCAGGCGATGTGGACTGGCGAATAAATCCTGAGTCAAGAGCCTCTTCAATGTAGTCCTCCATAGCCTGTTCCTCAATTCGTGACAATGGGTACACTCTACTTTTGGGAGGCATGGCGTTAGGAAGGAGATCAATGGCGCAATCCCATGGACGATGTGGAGGAAGTTGTGTGGCCTTAGTCTTGCTGAAGACTTCTGAAAGATCTTGATAATGAATGGGGATAGTTACCTTTGCCTGGGTTTCGGGACTCTCGATGCTTGTAGTGAGACATGGTTGTGGTTGAATTGAAAGGCAGTTCTTTGAGCAGAATGGCGACCAATGGGTTAATTCCCCTTGAAACCATGAAATGGAGGGATCGTGGATGGAGAGCCATGGAAATCCTAAGATGATTTCATATTTGGGTGAATCAACGACGTACAGAGTAATGTTTTCTTGGTGGAACAGTCCAGTTTGGAGTTTTAGGGTTTTAGTTTGACGTTGGATACCTTGACTGATGAGGGTGTCGTCGATGGCCTTGATCGGGATGGGAGGAATGCATGGTTGTGTAGGAATCTGGTATTTCAGGATGATATCGGAACTGATGATATTCAGGGCTGCTCCAGAGTCGATCATCGCTGTGAGATCAAAAGACAGAGTATCAGTTCTTATGGTGACAGGTAATGTAAGTGATTTATTCTTCAGGACAGAGAAATTGTGAATAATTACCCCTGTGGTTGCCTTGGTCTTGAGTGGGCAACCAATACTACGATGGCCTGGTTCACCGCAGTAGAAGCAGAGATGGTTTTGTCGACGTCTGATTCGTTCTTCTTCAGATAGGCGAGAGATATTAAGCTGCATGGGTTCAACAGATGACTTTTCAGCAGCGGTACAGGTAGCTGGAGATTTATCATAAACCCTCCTATTTACACGTTGCTTAGGAGTCTGCCTCATGAGATTATCAATCTTGATAGCCATATTAACAAGCTCAGAAAATGATAAATCCTCCCGACGACAGGCGAGTTCAGTCTGCAGATCAATATTCAGGCTGTTGTAAAAGATGGCCTTGAGAGAAGTATCATTCCACCCACTTTGAGCTGCCAGCGTGCGAAATTCAATGGAATACTCAGCTGCGGTGCGGTTGCCTTGTTTAACATGAATAATTTGATCTGAAATATCCCTGCCCCCTGCGGGATATTCAAAAACTTCATGGAGTTGACGTAAAAAATACTCAATGGATCCTTTAATCTGCGGATCGCTATCCCACACCGCTGAAGCCCAGTCGAGGGCTTTGCCAGTGAGCAACGTCATGAGAAAAGCACATCTCTTCTCCTCAGATTCAAAGCGATCTTGTTGGTAATCAAAATATAGCTTTACTTGCCGAATAAACCCCTTGCATTGTTCAGCAGAGCCATCAAACTTATTAGGAAGAGCAAAGCTTACCGATGATGATGTGGGAGGAGGAAGAGATCGCACATAGTTAGTCAGATGTTCGTTGACGGATTGTAGCTTCACAAGTTGTTCTTGATAATTCTTTAGAACCTCGCTTTGGTAAGCGAACGCGGCTTGCAAGCTAGAAACTTCCGCTGGATTCAGGGTAGGCGAAGTATTATGTAACGAGGACGCTGAGGCGGCGTTAGAATCCATTTGCGGAAGTTTATTGAACACAACAAATATCAAATACGTGGAAACAGGCAGATGGTCGGTAACGGTAAAGCAGTTCAATCTAGCAACAATCCAGAGGATAATCCAGCAAACGTACGTCATAAACCAGGCAGAGAAGTCAAACCTTGAAAACAGTCCGATCAGGCTAACAATCCAAATGGGGTAATCCGTGAAATCAGAAGTCAGGGAACGAAGCAGAATCATACACAGGCAGGCTTATCAGAATAATATAGAACGCTCGGTAAGGCAGGTAAACTGGCAATACTTCGCGAATAGGAAGCATGCGGGCACAGCTCAAATAGTCCCAAACAGGAAGCGAGTGTAGAAGCAGCAGAGGGAGCGCTCAGTCAGTATTCGGGTGATGGCTCCCTCTGCTGGCTTGGCATTACACAGTGATTCATGCAGCTCTGAACATTCACAATGTAGCATTTCATAGAGTTTTATTTTGAACTTGGACTCAAGTATAAAGAAATACAGTCAGTGCTTATAGTTCAAGGGATGGTTTTGGGACATTCCAAAACGCTTAATGTACTAAAACAGTGACGCTGGGGCCCAATTCAGTTAATACTTTTAATACTTATAACAATTTTAATATTAATAACCTTATTAATTACATTACTGTTAATAAAGCACATAGCCATGAATGCAACGTGCTAATGCATGTTAAGCTTTTTCTCCAATGTAGAAAACCATTATAGAAAACGCTTAAGGTTGGCTATTGGACGAAGACGATAATATAAAAAGATCTGGTAAACGTTAAGTGTGATTTTTTTATGGGGAAAGAAAATGCTTATCATGCAATTCAGCTCACATTCTGGGCCCTTCCTAGAACAGTTGATGCCAATATAGAACTTTAACGTGCTATTTAGCGGGTTACATTCATATTCTGGGCTATTCTGCTTGTCTGTATACTTTATTAATAAGGTGTGTGCTGAATTTGGTCCTCCAGTGTTTTACATTAAGCATTTTAAAATGTCCCAAAACTGTGCCTTGATTTAAGCACTGACAATATTTCTTTATCCTTGTGTTCAAGTTCAAAATAAAACTTAATGAAGTGCAACATTGTGAATGTACAGAGCTGCATGAACAGGAAGTGTTTGTCCAAACTCAAGTGATTTTGCTAGAGAGAACACAAAAGTTTTGCGAGAGAACGCAAAGTTTCTTGAGGAAACGCCAAAAATTTGAAAAATATATTTTTTTCCACTCACCCCGATTTTTTTCCACCACCATGTCCTTTTAGGGGATCCGTATTACGATGCCATTATTTCTTTGTCACTTCCAGGAAAACATGCACCAGTAAATGTAATTTAGGCATTGACATTAACACTGTCAAGTTTTATTACATCATCTGTAGTTATTTTTCAGTAGTTCTCCTAAACCTGGATCAACAATTTTGAATTAAAAGATATTTCATCTGTAATGGTTTCTGCCTCAATCAGCTGTTTTTTGATTGATTTTGTATTTCTTACATAGGTGAAATGTTCGCAGAGATGAGGATTTGGCTCCTGAGTTTCAGCGAAACAGAAAAATCTGTTCTAAACCTGATTTTTGATGGAGGAAGCTACGAAGTTGACAGTGGTAGGATTAAGACTTTCAAAGGTGCAATGAACAAGGAGGCTGTGCACTTGGTTGATATTAACATCTGCAATGCCAAGAGCATGCTTAGATGGGAAAAACTGACTCCTGGACCTCATGTCATTCTACTTGCATTTACTCTACATGATGGTGAATTCACAGACCAGACCAAAGAGATTCTTGAAGATTTGGAGTTTCTTGGAGAGAAATTCTGGAATCATGTCGTTGTAGTGTTTACAGAGGGGGACTGTGGTATAAATGAGTATGCTGGAGCTCAGAGAACCGTGTTGGAGTGGCTTCTTGAAAAATGTCAAGACAAATACTGCATCTGTGGCTCCAAACCAGAAACCACTGAGAGGAGAGAGCTTTTAGAGAGGATAGAGATGTTGATCAGTAGAAATAATGCAATGCATCTGGTATTACCAGACATTTCAGATGGAGATTCTCAATCCCCCTCAGACATTTTAAGGGTAAGTCAAAATGATCTCTGGAAATCCAAATCTGTTTTTTGTTCTTGTTCTGTTCTTTGACTATTCGTTTAAGCACTTTTTATTTTTCACAGAGGCTAGATCTGAAAGATTATATGTTCACTCCCGAGGTCATCCATCAAGAGGGGCAAAGGAAATACCGGTACTGTGCAAACAAACAGATGAAGTAAGCTAATTAAGTGTATCAATTTGCATTCATATTGGATATTTCTTTTAAATCAAATAGGTTACAATGCAGCCATGCAGGCTGGTTCTGTTGTGAGTTTACACGGATTGGTTTTAACATGAAGGGGGAAGGAGAGGTGCTGTACAGCACTGATCTTCAGGACAGCGACTGTCCAGTCCCTGCCAACCATTACCAAGCAGGACCCGTGTATGATATCGAATGTGTTCAGGGTGAGCTGTCGCAACTCAGACTACCTCACTGTGAGACCTCCATTGGTGAGTTGCCAATCTTATGAATAATATGAAAGATACAAAAGTGCAATAAAGCACTATATATTTTATATTTACTAAATGTAGAGGACAGCAAAAAAAGGTGATTTTTTTTTCTTTAGAGGATGCCAGCCACTTCATGTCAGTTACACATTACTTGAATCAGATGGTCGATATTCTGAAACCTCAGAATATCACAAGCACACATATTACAGTCAGCATCACAGGAACATCAAAGTTTTTTATTTCCAAAAAGGAAAACTGGTTTGCAGGTCATTGGTCTAAAACTAATGGCCAGGTGATGCTGTTCTACCTACAGCCAGCACACAGGCTGCATGTGTTTCTACAACCACGCAGTGTGGATCCCAGAGAAGTACATTTAAAATGTTTTTCCCCCTCCATTTTACCTCATTCATTATAATTTTATAATCAACCATACTATTTCTTTGTTCTTTCAGGTGGAAAAATGTAATAAAGATTACACATTAATCCAAACAACAGCTTGTGAATGCATGCTCAAATATGAATGCGTGTACAGCATGTCCTGTGATCCTGTTGAGAAACATGGACTTTCAGAGATGCCAGAGATACAACCAGTGGTCAGTATATGGATTACAATAATACATTTTCTCAAAGCATGAGGGTGTTTTTCTTCTATTTTAAGTGTTGTGTTCATAATTTTGATTTGAAATAATTGATATGTGTGTTTGTGTGTGTTTATATTACAATCACTGCATTGATAATCATGGTTCAGACTGAGTATTAAAACATCTGCACTTTCTAATGAATACAGGAACACCTAGTATAGAAAACTCAGTCCTGCAAACCTGCAAATATCTCTGACGAACCAAATATTATCATGATTAGAAGACCTTGTATAATCTCAGATGTACAAAGAATTATAATTTTGCCTGTCATGTAGTATTCGAGATGGGAAAAAACAGGGTTTGATGGATGCTGGGGAAATGTTTTTTAAATTTATGCATATTGTATGTTTTCCAGCCAAATTCAATTTATATTGGTTTTTGAAACAAATTATTTTGTCATTCTGACTGATGTTATTTCCTAGACTTGATTACCTGCTCCTTTTAAACCTAATGTCATCCCCAGAAAAAATGAGCACAAACAAATAGTTTTCCCAACATTTAATGATTCAGATATGTTTCAGTGGTGCCTTTTGATCAAACTTTTTATTAATCTCTTTAGGACACAAAACTTCATTGCACAAAGCAGTGGAAACATTACTATCCAACATTTGAAATAAAGCTGCCAGATGGTGTGATGAATGTGGGTTTAAACCTCAAAAAGGAAACCCCCAAAGAAGGAGAGGTTGAAGTTGTATGGAGCCGTAAGATAACACTGACAGGTAAAATACTTACTTAATTATCATCAAACAGATAATATAGATGCAGATAATACCAAAGTTTTTATCTTACAGACGGACTATACAGCAGAAAACAGCAGACCAAGTCTATGAACAGATAAGCGGTGTAAACACATGACCTTAACCTAATCTTAGCCTAGCCATTTTATTTACTTTTGAATAAACTAGAGGTGTTTTAGAGGTGTACTGGAACAAGTTAATAGCTTCTATTTTCTCTTAGAAACATTTGAATCTACTGCATACATTAAATGTGTTGATACATTATACAGGTGTGTCCTTTCCAAAGCTGAACTTATCCAAACAGCAAGAAAAGTGGATGTCCTTTCAGATCACCTTGGTCACATTATTGCAAACATCTCAGGAAAAATGAGGAGTATCTTTGAGATTGACGTTAGAATTTTTTTTTTACTTGCTTTACAAGGCTGTACAAGCTCTTATGAAAGAAAACAGACAACAACTAAGGTCATTAATGCATTTGAGAAAAACAACAGAGAAAAAAGTTATGTTATTTTCAAATTTCTTGTTATAATACTCTGTCAAGGCATGTGCTATTGACCACTGTATCTATTTTTTGAGCTGTACTGCTACTACTTTATAGTGAAATGTGTAAATGTTTAAGATTGTGATTCAATTGGTTTGTCCAATTTATGATCACCTGTGAGGTAAATAATACATTTTGACATTTTCATGGTAATACCTTTTATTTTCTATTTCGCTTTAATATAAAGAGGTGCTGTAGTTTTTAGTAATAATGTGTAAACTGTTGATTTTTTTTTTCTTTATAGCAGTCTGGTTATTAAAAAAGAATATTCATGACTATTAAAACAACTGATGTTGTAAATAGTATTGCTGATGCTTATTATGCAATGGTTAATTCATAAATGCAAATGTTTGATGACTGTCCCATCATACTTAAACTACTTTAAAAAAAAAGATTATTTACCCCTTTAACCTTTTTTTATTGTTAATATACTTGTATGCCTATGTGCCTGTTATGAGTTTTGTTCTCTTCTTTGTACTATTTTTACAAGGTTTGAATGTGAATAACAGTAATTCAATTTCAATAATAACAACTCAAAACATTTTTTAAAAATGCAGTAAAAGCAGTAAAATGCAATTACTTTAAACATTTGTGTGTCTGCTGTTTACCTTCATAGACATATCCGACTGTTTTGATAACTCCTGTGTGTTTTTAACATAAACTTGTGTGTATTTGACAGTTTTAGCGCAATAAGACATGAAAGAGAACTTAGTTTAGTAATAACATGCCATGTCACAGCTGCTTTCTCTTATTCTCTTTTATAAGAACTAAGACATAAAATTCCATCTGAAAGTTATGGCTTATGGTGTTTTTTAATATTTGATTTCATATCTAGTAAGAAATTTGTATTATAGTTATTAAATATATGCTTAGTTGCCAAAGCTGTCTGTTCAGTTACAGTAATTAACTGGCAACACTGTTGCCAGTATTTTACTGTAAAAAAAGAGGCCTGGTAAGGTCTAACAGTATTTAGCTTTTAGTAGTAAAGCCGCAGTATTTATAAAATGTATAAAAATGTATAAATGTAAATGTAAGAAATCAGATATGTATCTGATTAAAATCCACATTAGGAAATGGCCCAGATTGTATGCGAGAAAAAAAATAAAGTATTTGTCCGCTGCACACAGCTCACACACTATGATAAAAACATTGACACATCCTCCTCCGTCTTTCGGGCTTCAGTCTTCATTCAGTTTGACACAAAAACAAAATGTTTCTCATCAGACCTAAGTAAAATAAACTTGCTCACATCCCTAAAGTGAACTTTGGATCAGCCCTCCTCTCTCCACACAACATGCTCTTCAGTAAAGGTGAGCTTAGCCTTTTGATTTCTTCTGCTGATGAGATGCTTGGTCACTGCAGAGTATCAGTCCGACTTCTCTTAAACAAGCCTAGACAAATACTTACCCTGTTC
Source organism: Garra rufa (assembly GCF_049309525.1). Classification (NCBI taxonomy): domain Eukaryota; kingdom Metazoa; phylum Chordata; class Actinopteri; order Cypriniformes; family Cyprinidae; genus Garra; species Garra rufa. The sequence goes on from NC_133365.1 coordinate 18,139,434, forward strand.
AGCACTGAACTGGTAGGCAATTCTAGCTGCAGTGTTGAAGCATTTCCCCATTGCGAATCTCTGGATTTGTACTGTCTTCTCGTGCATTTGTCTTACGTGGACAACCAGCCTTTTGGGGGACTTGAATGATAGTGTCATTGTAAACCTGTGAGTAATCACAGATTTGGAATAACCACCTTCTCTTGCAATGGCTGAAAGGGTCATCCCTTTGGCCTTCATCTGGACAACCTCCTGACAGAGGGTTTCAGTCATCCAAGAGTAGCCCGCCATCTTGTAATCTCAGTGAAAATTAGAGGAATGCTGCCAGTTAAATAGGGTTTGTCATGTAATTTAGAAAATTAGCACCAGGTGGCAGATTAACACCAATAACTTGAAAATGTCTGTAAGCGTTCTCTAATTTTGATCAGAGTTCTTTTTCAAATATTTAATTTAAGTTTGTTACTTTGCTTCAGAATTCAATTAATTTAGCAAATATGCTTAAAAAATGCCTTTCTACTCCTTTTAGGAAATTTCAAATAGGACTAAGTGTGACCTTAAAATTTAAGAAACTGTAGGTTGTTCTCCAAATTTGATCCTCACTGTACATAGTAATATATAGTGCATTTATCATATTTAAAATGTCCTCTCCAATAAAGTTTAGACTACTCAGTCATACATACTAGTAAATAAGGCTCATAAATGCATAGAAAACATCACAAGTCTGATATGAAGTTTGAGAAATGTCTTTACTAATATTCTGTAGCTTTTAATGTCTGTGTGTGCTATTCTGTAGTGGTTTCATTACTACATCACTCATTACAAGCGTAGAAACTATCACAAATTAAGAATACTATCAAACATTTTTAACACTCTTTTAAAACATTAAAATGAATATTTGTGAGTTTCCTGTTTCCTTAGAATTTGTGTGTGCTCCCTGATCACAGAAGCTGTTTTAACCAATTTCAGCATATAAGCGAAGTTAAACTTAGAGTATAAATGTTATTTCCTCAACATTTTATACATTTTGTTTTGTTGTTTTACACAACGACATACAGCCATTGTTTTGCCAGAGCTAAATAATTTATCACAGAACAACTGTTAAATATTTGTTAAATATTTTATATATATAAAACCTATGGGAGTGATTGTGTTTTCCAATGTCTTATACAACTGGTATGGACAAGCGGGCCCCATATGTATTTCCCATTCGGAACCCATATAAACATTAACTATGTGGGTACTACCTTGGCCCCATGTAGGCAGCCTGTATGGGATTGATTGAGTTTGCCCATGCTTAACCCATATTGTTTATCAAAGCGGGCCCCATATGTGTTTCCCCATTCTAAACCCATATAGACCGTAACTATGTGGGTACTACCTTGGCCCCATGTAGGCAGTCTGTATGGGACTGACTGAGTTTGCCCATGCTTAACCCATATTGTTTATCAAAGCGGGCCCCATATGTGTTTCTCCATTCTAAACCCATATAGACAGTAACTATGTGGGTACTACTTTGGCCCCATGTAGGCAGTCTGTATGGGACTGACTGAGTTTGCCCATGCTTAACCCATATTGTTTATCAAAGCGGGCCCCATATGTGTTTCTCCATTCTAAACCCATATAGACAGTAACTATGTGGGTACTACCTTGGCCCCATGTAGACAGTCTGTATGGGACTGACTGAGTTTGCCCATGCTTAACCCATATTGTTTATCAAAGCGGGCCCCATATGTGTTTCCCCATTCTAAACCCATATAGACAGTAACTATGTGGGTACTACCTTGGCCCCATGTAGGCAGCCTGTATGGGACTGACTGAGTTTGCCCATGCCTAACCCATATTGTTTATCAAAGCGGGCCCCATATGTGTTTCTCCATTCTAAACCCATATAGACAGTAACTATGTGGGTACTACCTTGGCCCCATGTAGGCAGTCTGTATGGGACTGACTGAGTTTGCCCATGCTTAACCCATATTGTTTATCAAAGCGGGTCCCATATGTGTTTCTCCATTCTAAACCCATATAGACAGTAACTATGTGGGTACTACTTTGGCCCCATGTAGGCAGCCTGTATGGGACTGACTGAGTTTGCCCATGCCTAACCCATATTGTTTATCAAAGCGGGCCCCATATGTGTTTCTCCATTCTAAACCCATATAGACAGTAACTATGTGTGTACTACCTTGGCCCCATGTAGGCAGTTTGTATGGGACTGACTGAGTTTGCCCATGCCTAACCCATATTGTTTATCAAAGCGGGCCCCATATGTGTTTCTCCATTCTAAACCCATATAGACAGTAACTATGTGGGTACTACCTTGGCCCCATGTAGGCAGCCTGTATGGGACTGACTGAGTTTGCCCATGCCTAACCCATATTGTTTATCAAAGCGGGCCCCATATGTGTTTCCCCATTCTAAACCCATATAGACGGTAACTATGTGGGTACTACCTTGGCCCCATGTAGGCAGTTTGTATGGGACTGACTGAGTTTGCCCATGCCTAACCCATATTGTTAATCAAAGCGGGCCCCATATGTGTTTCCCCATTCTAAACCCATATAGACCGTAACTATGTGGGTACTACCTTGGCCCCATGTAGGCAGTCTGTATGGGACTGACTGAGTTTGCCCATGCTTAACCCATATTGTTTATCAAAGCGGGCCCCATATGTGTTTCTCCATTCTAAACCCATATAGACAGTAACTATGTGGGTACTACCTTGGCCCCATGTAGGCAGCCTGTATGGGACTGACTGAGTTTGCCCATGCTTAACCCATATTGTTTATCAAAGCGGGCCCCATATGTGTTTCCCCATTCTAAACCCATATAGACCGTAACTATGTGGGTACTACCTTGGCCCCATGTAGGCAGCCTGTATGGGACTGACTGAGTTTGCCCATGCTTAACCCATATGTTAAACCCATAGAGGCCCCACTTGTATTGCCCATTTTGAGCCCATGTGCTCATTTCTCATTAGTGACCCAGCTAGGACCCACATGGGGAGCCCACCTCTTTTCACCCATGTGGGACCTACTTAGCTAACTCAAGTGGGCCCCAGATAAGTTGCCCATTTTGGGACCATGCCCACTTGGTATCCATATAGCCCAAACATTAACCATGTGGGTCCCACATATGCATGTTGGCTGGGATTCTTCTGTTTTACCTTTAAAAGTATGTATTTTGTTATAGTGTTTTTTTTAAATGTGGCTAAATGTGGTGGAGTCAGGAGAAAACTGCATTAAGGCTTTAAGGTGAAGACTGAACTGAACAATATAAAGACCCTCATCAATAATGTGCACTTAATGTAGGCTACTTTATCACTGTAACGCTTAAATCCTCCTAGTGCCATCGAATATTCCAGAACAACTGCTGTCGCGCTGCCAGCAACCATACCGTGGCTATGTCCATAAGTACACGATTAGACGAGCAACAGAAAAAGTGCTGCTGATTTGACAAACAGCGGCTGACTTGATCGTACCATTTGAAATTTGAAATTCTCAGGGGTGAATTATGACTGAGCAAATATTCTCTAACTTTTTACGCTATGGCAAATTTTAGCTGACATTATCATACATATTTAGGGGGTTGATGGAATTAAAAATGGCACTTGTTAAAAGGGTTGCCCAGTCCTCTATAGATGTTGTCAACCAGCCATTGTCTTAATCGTATATGTGTTTGATTTCATTAGACAATGTCGTGATTATGAATCAGGATTTTAGTGTAAATTAATATCTTCGAGAGTTGGTTATGTAGTCTTAATGGGCCGCGTTTCAGTTACTATTTCATATTTTCCTTGTTGTCTGACAAAAGAAACCGTAAAATATATTAATATATCTATGAAATATATAAATGAAAACTGTTTTATTGAGAATTTGGCTGCATTAAAATGCAGTATGTGAACAGAGAGGCAAGACAATACGACGCACTGACGTCATGAATATGCTAAATAACGTATGATGTCATTTAGTGACATTTGGCGACTTTTCAAGCGGCGGGGATTAGCTACTTTCCTTTGAAAAAAGTCGGCAACACTTCCTTTACTGAGTTAAAGACGCTGCTCTCTAAAACGTCCTGCTGTGTTGATAATATTGTCATGTTATTATTTGCTTTTTGAGTATGGACACAAAATGAGGTAGGTTTGCTTGGTAAATTAAAGGTAGGATAGGCAAAGTCAAAGTAGCGACTTTTTTTGTTGAAATGAAATCGAGGATGTGAAGGACAGAAGTACGGTGCTTGTGCTGTTTAACAACATACCGATGATTGTTATGCTAATCTAACGTCTTTCATGAAAAAATAGATAAATAATGTAGACAAAAACACCATGAAACAAATGTGAAAGTTGTGAAAATTACGTGATCTGGAACCTTATACATTCGTGCAAAGCCTAATCACATTCCTATAAGGGTAACTAACGTCTATACTGGTTGAAATTCTCTTCTTATACTGATAGCAATCTTTCGTTAAGTGCTCAAAATATTTAAAAACATACTTCCTCTGTGGCAGTCTCAGTCAGGACCATACTACCGTCTAATGATTGCAGTACGTATGCAATGATGGGGTGGCCTACCTACCCGTCTGTGTATTTGCATACCTCCGCACACCCTGGCTACAGTTCTGCCAACTACCGCAAGAACGCTCGGACTTGTTTTCCGGCTGCAGTAACACGTACCTAACACGTCTCTGTCTCTGATCTGTTCAGCGAACGGATGAGAGGAAATGAAAAAAATATGTTGAGAAGTTGGCTTTATTAAAATACAATGTGTGAGCACAAAGTGTAGGATAGATGCATACAGCTGTAGAAGGCAAACACCATGCAGAATGAAAATAGGCCATATACGACTTACCTTGCTAATTAATGTATGGCGTCTAGTATCGTTTAGCGAATTTTCACTTTCCATTCAAAGAAACTGGCAACAGTGTGAGGATATGCTGCATCTAATTCCATTCTCAATGAAATCCTGCACTAACAGCAAGCTAGCAAAACTGCGTTGAGCACTGACAATAAATGTAAATAGGGTAGATTGGGTACAGTTGGTACACTTTTTGCTTTTTTCGTTACCACACTAAAACTAGGGACTGAAGAGACGTGATTTTTCATATGACATTTGCTTTGACATTTCCTTTACTTGTCTACTATAATACTAATAATTATTAACATTCATATCATGTTTGCCACAATTAGCTCATAAAAACAAGAAACTTTTTTTTGTTGGAACAGTACCCAAGTACAGTTGAGACACCCATCCGTAATGCTGTCTGACCAATTCATTGCAAATGAAAAATACCTTTACAAATGAGAATTCAATTTATTTTTTATAGATTTTACAATGACGTTGCATGACACAAAATAATGCTATATGTTAGTTTTTAGGGTAACTTTTGTCCTCTATGGGTGTTTTGGCCTAGTGGAGACTTAAAAATAAAATTTAAAGAATAACTTAGAAGAATGAGGTTAGTTTTGAAAATAGCTTTAGCACTTTTTCAGCAAAAAATGACACTTGATTTGATTGATTGATTGTGAATGCAATGATTGTGAAGGCATGTCCTAAAACAATGTTCTTGATTGCACTCCCCATGATGGCCTGTATGTAAAAAGGTTTTTTGGAAGGTAAGAGTGTTCAAATAATTAGTTTCTCCTTTTCCTTTTTTCAGTCTTGAAGGTGCCTTAAAAACTAAACTGCTTCTGCAGGAGTGTCATTTTACTTGGTCTCTAAGAGAAGAAGAAGACTTTGCTCTCTGTGATTTACTGAATCGTCTGGAGGAACAGATTCAGCTGGAGTGTAAAGAGGCAAGAATAACACGAGCTTACAGCAGCCTTGGATTCATTCAGTATCTCTATGGGAACCAGCAAGAAGCACTCGCAAATCTGCAAAAATCAGTGGAGATTGCAAAAGAACGCTACAAGGAAAGTGATGAAGTTCTTATTGTTACCTATGGAGACCTTGCCTGGTTGCACTATTATATGAATGAGTTCTCCAAATGTGAAGACTACTTAAGAGAATTAGAGAGGATACATGGAAAACTTTCTGAAGGATTCATTTATACCATTGAGGTACTCAGAGAAAAGGGTTGGTCTTTTCTTAAATTCTCTAACAAATACTCAAATGCCGCAAAGGAATGCTTTAGACAGGCCCTTGAAATGAAACCAGATGACAGTGATTTAAATGCAGGCTATGCTATTGCACTGTACCGAACAACGAAATTCACCCCTGACTCTTCAGAATCACCAACAATAAAACAGCTTGAAAAAGCTATTGAACTTAATCCAGATGATGCTGTTCTACTAGTGTTGCTGGCCTTGAGAATGCTGCACAACAAAGATAAAGAGACATTCAAAACCGCATTGAAGAAGATGATTATGGCTTTGAAGATTTCCCGTGAAAACCCACACGTCATAAGATACACAGCCAAATTTTGTCGCCAATTAGGAAACATGGACATTGCCATTAATCTACTGGAAGAAGCTCTGCAGGCTACACCAAACTCTGCCTTTATACATCATCAGTTGGCTGCTTGTTATATAAGCAAAAAAACATTCCTGGAAAGGAAACATCGGATGTATGGCAAAGCAGACTCTGATGCAAAAGAGTCTAATGAAATACAGCAATACCTGGAACAGTGCATCTATCATCTGGAAATGGCAATTTCCCTAAAGCCGTCTTTTATTTTTGCCATGGCAGATTTAGCACTGCATTATGGACAACTTGGCAGCGAAAAAGCTGAGAGACTTTTTGAAGAAGCATTTAAAATGGCTAATAATGAAAAGCAACATCTGCAGGCAGTTCATTGCTTGTTTGGCAAATACCAGCTCTACTACAAAAAATCAGAAAAACTGGCATTCCATCATTTCATGCAAGGTCTGAGGCTGCAACCAGAATCAGAGGAAGGCAAGGTGTGTGAGAACAAACTTAAAACCATGATGGAACATCACATAAAATGGCTGAAAAACCCGGATGAAGGCATGGTGTGTGGCATACAAGGATTCATTCATGAAGTGAAGGGTGAAAAACGCAAGGCTGAGGAGTTTTATGAGAGAGCCCTAAAAAATGGATTCAATTTTGGTAAATACAATTTTAAGTGTTTAATTAATTAATTTAATTAATTGCTTTATTTTTTAAAGATATATACACACCAGTGACTTGTACATACGGGTACAGGGCATTTTAGACACTTACAAAATTGATATAAGGATTACAATTTTTAAATACATGAATTATGCTTCCATCATTGTTGCCACAATTTTGGAAGTGCCTTTTTCTGTTCTAAAGAAGGGAGTGTCCCAATACTTTTGTCCATATAGTGTATGTACAAGTCATTGGTTTTTCAGTATAAGGGGGTGTTCCAATACCTTCTGGTCCCCAAAATTTTAAGTTTAATCAAAGGCTATCTGGTCTTCAAGGTTTCTTCAAACAAACGCTGCATATGTTAACATAATTGTCTTTTTTTTTTAAGAGACCATTGTCCTGATATATATATTCAGGATACAGTTGCAATCAAAATGATTCAACCCCCTTGACCTGCAAGATATTTTGCTGCAGAGAACAAAATTTTGTGAAAACAATTCAACAAAGGTATCAGTACACTATTAGAGAAAGTTTATTCATACACATTTGAGTAATTTTGAGAATGTAAGTTGATGACGAATGAAAGAAAATTAAATTGGCTCTAAATGTTCATGTTCAAAATTATTCAACCCCCAAAAGTAAAATCTGGTGCAGAATCTTTTATTCTTTAAAACTAGCAATAAACACTGCTTGAAAGTATTTATAAGCTCTTGTCACCTCTCTACTGCAATCTTGGCCCATTCCTCGCCTGAAAAAGCTTTTAGACCACTGATAATATTTAGTTTCACATTGCTACTGCTTTCTTCAAATTCAACTAAATATTTTCAATGAGAATTAAATCTGGAGACTCAACAGGCCACTTAAGAACATTCTGTGACTGATCCCTAAACCAAGCTTAAGTAGATTTGGATGTTTACTTTGGGATGACTGTCCTGCAGGAAAGACAATTGATTAATAGCTTCAGCCTTTGCACCAAAGGCATCACAATTCTTGCAAAAATGTCCTGATACTTCAAAGAATCCAGGATGTCCTTCATACAGTCATGTTTTCCACTTCCTGCTAAAGTAAAACAACCCCATAACAGGACTGATACACCTCAATGTTTGACGATGGAGATGGTGTTCTTCTGCTTACAAGTTTTGCCTTTTTTGCACCAGACATACCGCTGATCCATGGGTCCAAAAAATTCCAGTTTGGTCACATCACTCCAAAAAACATTCTTCCAGAACTCCACAGGTCTATCCAGATCAATTTTAGGATGTTCAAGTCGGTCTTTTTGTTCTTCTTGGTCAAGAATGGTATTCGGCAAGATGCCACAACATGAAGACCATACTTGTCTAGTGTTCATCTTGTGCTCTGCATTGAAATGTTTTTCCTCCTTTCGTTGGGTCATCTTACAAGTCTTTGGCTGTACATTGCAGGTTTTTCTCAGTTTCTCTGATCAAACATTTTATGATATTGTGTTTTTTGTTCAACACCCTCAAAGGTTTTCTGGTACAACACACTTTAAACTAAAGAATAATGCTGCCAGCTGTGTCTCTAGGAACTTTTAAATGTCTTGAAAATCTTCATACAGCCTTAGACTTTATAATATAATAAAACTATTTCTTCTCTATAGCTTTTGTGAGAGCTCTGTTGACTTTACCATATTTGCTACTCAACTTCAGCACATGCATGTACTAACTGTATGTATGTGTAACAGCTCAAGCTCATTCTGTTTTTAAATAGTGTTTCTAAAGGCTTTATTGTGTTTTAAGACAATTTTGTTCCCCACCATAAAAATAACTAACTAAAAAACAGCAATGTTGAACAGGGGTTGAATAATTTTGAACATGAACATTTAGAGCCAATTTAATTTTCTTTCATTAGTCATCAACTTACATTCTCAAAATTACTCAAATGTGTATGAATAAACTTTTTCTAATAGTGTACTGATGCCTTTGTTGAATTGTTTTCACAAAATTTTGTTCTCTGCAGCAAAATGTCTTGCAGGTCAAGGGGGTTGAATAATTTTGATTGCAACTGTATATGTTTTACAGTGCCATTATGTTCTAATAAATGTTTAAAAAGACTAGCTTTATATATAACTGATGTATTCATTAATTTGTAGTAGTCAAAAATCAAAAGAAGAAATGTTTTCAGTGTAACTACTTTGTCAAAGCAAGCACCATTGTAAGTAAAATAGGTGTAATTAAGGCGTTGACATTAACATTGCCATCTTTTATGACACCACCTGTAGTCATTTGTCGATTAGCCATATCTCCTAGACCTAGATGAACATTGTTAAATTAAGATTAGATATTTCTTTTTCATATTAAAAAGCTGTCTCTTTATTTGTTTTGTTTTACTTACATAGGTGAAATTTTCACAGAGATAAGGATTTGGCTCATGAGTTTCAGTGAAACAGAAAAATCTGTTCTAAATGTCATTTTTGATGGAGGAACTTATGAAGTTGACAGTGGGAGAATTAAGACTTTCAAAGGTGCAATGAACAAGGAGGCTGTGCACTTGGTTGACATTAATATCTGCAATGCCAAGAGGATTCTTAAATGGGAAAAACTGACTCCTGGGCCTCATGTTGTTGTACTTGCATTTACTCTACATGATGGTGAATTCACAGACCAGACAAAACGGTTGCTTGAAGATTTGGAGTTTCTTGGAAAGAAATTCTGGAATCATGTCATTGTAGTGTTTACAGAGCGAAACTGTGGTATAAATGAGTATACTGGAGCTCAGAGAACCATGTTGGAGTGGCTTCTTGAAAAATGTGGACACAAATCCTATATCTGTGGCTCTGCACCAGAAATTACAGAGAGGAGAGAGCTTTCAGAAAGGATAGAGATGATGATCAGGAAAAATAATTCAATGCATTTGGTCTTACCAGACAGTTCAGATGGAGATTCTCAATCCCCCTCAGACATTTTAAGGGTAAATCAAGATGATCTCACTGCAAATGCAAATTTCTCTCATTTGACAATACAATTACAGTTTAGTTAAGCACTTTTTATTTTTTCACAGAGGCTAGACATAAAAGACTACTTGTTCATTCCTGAGGTCATCGTTCAGGAAGGGCAAAGAAAATACAGGTATTGTGCGAACAAACAGATGTACACTAATTGAGCATATCAGTTTGCATTAATTTCTTTGAAATCAAATAGGTTGCAATGCAGTCATGCTGGCTGGTTCTTTTGTGAGTTTACACGGATTGGTTTTAACATGGAGGGGGAAGGAGAGGTGCTGTACAGCACTGATCTTCAGGATGGTGACTGTCCAGTCCCTGCCAACTATTACCAAGCAGGACCCGTGTATGATATCAAATGTGTTCAGGGTGAGCTGTCTCAACTCAGACTACCTCACTGTGAGACCTCCATTGGTGAGTTGGCAGTTTTACGAATAATAAAAGATAAACTGAATGTAAATCTGTGAATAATTCAAAGTGCTAACTTTTAAGAGAAATCTTGAATAATAAAAAATGTAACATGTATATGTTTTACATTTAAATGTAAATTACTAAATGTAAATATATTATATATTTGTTATATTTATTATCATTTTTTTGAATCTCAGAGGATGCCAGCTTCTTCATGTCAGTTATACATTACTGTAATCAGATGGTTGATATTCTGAAACCTCAGAATATCACAAGCACACATATTACAATCAGCATCACAGGAACTTCAAAGTTTTTTATTTCCAAAAAGGAAAACTGGTTCACGGGTCATTGGTCTAAGACACTTGGACAGGTGATGCTATTCTATCTACAGCGAACACAGAGACTGCATGTGTTTCTACAACCACGCAATGTGGACCCCAGAGAAGTACATTTTAAATGATGTTTTGTTTGTTTGTTTGTTGTTTTTTGTTATTGCAGTTTCACTTAATTTTGGCTGACTTTTATAAGCGACCTTACTTTTTCTGTGTTCTTTCAGGTGGAAAAATGTAATAAAGATTATACATTAATCCAAACATCTTGTGAATGCATGCTCAAATATAACCGTGTCTACAGCATGTCATGTGATCCTGTTGAAGAACATGGACTTTCAGAGAAGCCAAGGATACAACCGATGGTTAGTGTATGGATTAGAATAAGAATAATGCATTTTCTCAAAGCATGAATTTTTTTATTTTCATTTTAGATTTTCTAGTTGTGAAATCATAGGGGAATCATGTATCAAATAGTTTACATATTTAGTTTTTGATCACTTATGGCAGTTTCCTTGTCATAAAAGGCTTGAAATTCTCCATAGCCAGTAACTTTGCAACATGCTGGGTTGTTTTATTAAAGTCAGCTATTGTTTGAAAATTATCATATTGCTGTCTTGGAATGGCCGTGAAGTTAAAAACCACACACAGAATTATAGAGGCAACAGCAATAATCAAAAGATGAACATTTATTATTAAGCAAGAAAACCCATGGACAGAAATATAAGACTAATTTAATTTATTTGGGTGAATACAGCATAGTTTACAAAATTACATACCATTAAACTTGTTTAACAATTATTTTAGAAATAAAAAAATATATATTTAAAAGTAGCATTATAATTAAAGTGTATTCAACCATTGTCTGTAATAACCTTTCACTGAAATAGTATCGTGCCAGTATGTCACTGAAATAGAGCCGGTGATGGTCTGCTGTTCGCCGGGGGAACTACGACTGCCGCCAAGTGTTTCACTCATAGCTGTAAAATGCTGAGACTGACTTAATAACCTGACCATAAACAAACAGCACTGAGATTATAGAACTTTTTTTAACATCAAATTAAATTAAATCTAGTACACTCTAAAAAGTGCTGGGTTAAAAAATAACCCAACCATAACCCAGCTGCTGGGTAACTATGGGACAGGACACGCGTTGGGTTGTTTTGACCCAAGTGCTGGGTTAAATCATTTGACCCAAAATGCTGGGTTGTTTATTTGACCCAACCAGTGGGTCAGATTAACTGTGTTGCTGGGTTAAACACTACCTAAATATTGGGTTATTTGTTGTCTAATTGCCTTGCTACCTTTATATTTACCAATAATAATATATAAATCACAAAAGAATGTAAAATTATTATTGTTTTTCTGTAATACAGTTACACAACACAAAAAAATGAATCTGTAAATGTCAATTTAATGAGTTTTCATATTTCTTTTTAATACAGTTTTCAAATAGGTGCAGCTGTCACACATTTTGTCCAACCCTTACAGACACAAATAACGGTTTTAGTAGACCAGTTTCTTTTAAACACAAAACTGTAAAGAAGGCACAATATATTCCTATTCTTTATGTCAACATTGCAGCAGCAGAACACTCAAAAATGAATTACCACATTAGAATCATTCCAAACATTGTGCCATTAAAACTAATCCAAACAAAGAGTCCACCAGACAATACTTACAATTTAAAACATGTTACAAGTGGCCAAAAAAAAAAAACTTTTGCCCTCAAAAACTTCACACATGAAGACTTATGCCCATCAATATGATATACTGCAAGCTGGAGAAATTCCCAGGCAACAAGTCCGCTTCAATGGCATGGCCTGGAACAATGGCGAAGGTCTAGAAATGTTGTTGTCTCATCCCAAGGCTCAAATCCACCATGTTGGTCCCCACCTGTTAATTATACGACATTTAGTCTTGCAACATAACTAACATTTTAAGTTAAGTGTATTTTATGAACATAAACACAGAGGCATGAAATAAATGCTCATTTTGCTTCTCAACTTTTCATACAGTTGTGGTCAAAATTATTAGAACACTAGTATTTTCACCAGCTAAATAAGGTTTTAAGTCAGTGATTTCTCTTTTGCTGTAGTGTGTCAGTAGGAAATATCGGTTTACATTTCCATTCATTTTGCCATTAATTGTGATAATCCAGTGACATTTTTGTTTGCACAACAGCCAGTGATCCACACAGGATCTGTTCTCATCATCATCCAGAAGAACTGTGACAGCGTCTCCAAGATGCTCCAAGAGACCTAACTGCAAAGCTACAGTACTGTTAAAAGTTTTAAGCACTTGTCTAAAAATGTCATAAAATGATGCTGTCAAAAATAATGTCATAAATAAATGTTCTTAATCAATTAACCTTGATTAACTAAATTAAATCAACATTTGGTTTGACCATCCTTTTGCGTTTAAAGCAGCTTTTGCCCTACACTAGGTGCACTTGCACATAGTTTTTCAGGTAGCTTTGCAGGTAGGTCTCTTGAAGCATCTTGGAGACATTATCACAGTTCTTCTGGATTTAGTCTGTCTCAGTTTGTTCTGTTTCTTCATGTCATTCCAGACAGACTGGATGATGATGAGATCAGATCTCTGTGTGGAGGATTGGCTGTTGTACAAACAAAAACCTCACTGGATTATCACAATTAAAGGCAAAATGAATGTTTGGAAATGTAAACTGATATTTCTTACTGACACACTACAGCAAAAGATAACAAACACTGACTTAAAATAATTTTTTAGCTGGTGAAAATACAACTGTTATAATAATTTTGGCCACCACTGTGTTTATATATATATATATATATATATACACACCCTTATTAGAGCAGAAAACGTAAAACAAAACTTACAGGTTGTACGTCAATGAATGGCCTCCGGGATTCCGTGGTTGTGGGTCTGAAGACCTTTTATCCAGAGTGGGCAGGACTTTGAAAGCACTTTCCCCTTTAGCATCTAAACCATAGGAATAATATGCAAACTGTGAAACATATTTTATAATCAAAACAACAAACTGAAACACTTTCATATGAAGATTTCTTCATTCCTTTAAATAATGCAAATTAATTCCCACCCTCATTCAACTACTGCAGGTTAAGTTTAGGTATGGGGTCAGATTCAGGGATGTAGAATATGCTCATGCAGAATAAGGCATCAGTTTGTGCTTCATAAGTATTAATTAACAGCCAATATACAAGCTAATAAGCAACTAGTTAAGTGTTACTGTACCATTGTATTTACCAGTTGATGTGTGTCAAATACAGTTGCATATTGTTTTTATAGATTGACATATTATAAGAAAAAGCTTACCTTAAGTCATGTCACCCAGGAATGTCCCAGTCTTCAAAAAGTCTGCCTCTGGATATAGCTTCCTAAAGTCTTGTGAAATCTGATAAAATCTGAAAAAGAAATGTGGTTCAATAAGTTTAAGGTTTATACTGGTCTCCTAGTTTGTAATGCAACACAGGCATTCACTAAAATAGAGGAAGAGTAAGGGGCCGTTCACATGCCGCGCCTAAAAACGCATGAAAACGCAAGACGCGTCGCTTTCTCATTCTTTCCAAAACGCAGCTTGCTCTCACATGGCGTCTGCCGTTACTAAGCAACCATGTCCCGCGCCTGGAAAAAACGAGCTTCCATTATGAGCGTATATTGGCATCTACATTTTAAATAACGAACTTCAGTGCGCAAAAAACGCGACATGTGAACGGCCACATACACCACGAGAGATTAAGTCTAACTTTACATACTGTAGCTAAGACAACATTACATTTAAGTAATAAACAATAGTACATACCTGTCATATTGTGGTTTAACATTATTAAAGTAAGGGACATAATGCAGATAAGTTACCTCAAGGAAAAAAAGCGCGAAAATGCTCAACATAAAACATATGGATCTATCGTTGGATTCGGCACGTCGCAGACATTTACTTGAAAAAAAATATGCCATTAAAAGATCAATTTTTGTATGAAATTATCTAATTTTAACAAAACATTACACAGCCATACAGTATGCAGACAGTAAAGGAACTTACCCCCGTATTTCTGACCTACTCTTTCCATAAGGCGTTAAAATAAAGGCCATATGTATACTGTAAGTTATACAAATAACACCACACACACACACACACACACACACACTTTATATAACAATAAAGCGATTGTTGAGGCAAAAAAGTACATCACTAGGCTGCTTAAGTTACAACGTTCGTCATTCACGGAATAAAATGCCAACCCCGCACAGCGACATATCAAATATTGCATTAAACAGTGAAACCAGTGTGCTCTAAAACACAACTTATTAAAAATAAAGGTAAATAATTATATAATCATATTATTAATTTACCTTATAATCCTGCTTGCTGCGAGGTGCGTGACCGCCTGGCGAGGAGACGAGTGAAGAATCCAGAATGTGAAAAAAATAAACAAACCGGTTGGGTCAAAATAACCCAACCCAGGTGTTCATAGTGAGAGACCCAGCATGATCAACCCAACTGTGTGTTTACAGTGCCTCAAACAACCCAGAATTTTGACCCAGCACAATTAACCCAGCAATGTGTTTACAAAAATAACCCAGCACTTTTTAGAGTGTATAATAATCAATAAAATCAGTTACGCAAGACAAAAGATTTTTCCATTATGCGTATTGACCTACCGCGGTTGATGCAGCTGACTGTTTGTCATGTAGTGTACAATAATAATATCAGACTTTATAAATGAGATAAAAGGTATACAGAAGAAGTGAGCGGTGGCACTGAGAACGTACTCGGTTACTAACGTAACCTCGGTTCTCTCAGAGAGGGAACGAGTACTGCGTAAGCGTAAGCTTACGCTTGGGGAAAATCCTTTCCGCGAGAGATATTGAAGCCAAAAAATTATCCTTAATTTTGTATTAATGTAAAACGCGTTGCCGCAGTGAGCAGACATAGGCGAGGCGTATTGCGTGCCTATTGGCTGCTCTGCAGCAACTGCAGCACCTATCGAGCGAGGCTTGGCGCGAAACCAGCTCCAATGAGGGCATTTCGCGCCTAATACGTCATCTCCCGCCGAAAGTGGCGTGATCCAAGCCTATAAATATCGCTCGAAGGCAGCTACACTCTGGTTTTTTCATCATAAAAGCGCCCAGAGCACGCGCTTGCACGGCAAGGTACGCAGTACTCGTTCCCTCTCTGAGAGAACCGAGGTTACGTTAGTAACCGAGTACGTTCTCTTACGAGAGGTCTCTCGTACTGCGTAAGCGTAAGCTTACGCTTGGGGACCCCATGTAAAACGCCGTGCATGCCAAGATCTGATACCATAGACCCGAGGGCGATAGCCCGGGGTTCATATAGTGCTTGAACGTGCTTGAACGTATAAGGGGATTAGGACCCTAGAAACACTGGCTCCTGGTGTATCCGGGCAGGTAAACGACCTGGATAAACTTGGAACATGGGTCTAGATATCTGTTAATATCTAGACCGATAGCAACTTGGCCTGTAGGGCGGGAACCTCCAAGTTGTAGAATCTTATGAATGTAGACGGAGAGGCCCAGCCTGCCGCCGTACAACTGTCTTGCAAGTTAATCCCACTCGACCAAGCTCACGACGAGGCCACGCCCCTTGTGGAATGTGCTCTGACACCCAGCGGGCATTGCATGCTCTTGGACTCGTACGCCAGTGCAATAGCATCCACTATCCATCTGGATAAAGTCTGTTTTGACGCAGCCATTCCTTTAGAATGCCCGTAAAACGAGACAAACAGCTGTTCTGTCTGTCTAAAAGCAGACGTGCGAGACACATAGACTCTTAGCGCTCTCACTGGACATAAGAGTCTCGCGTCAGCCTCTTCATCCACAACCGGCAGAGCAGACAGTGCGATGACCTGTGCTCGAAACGGTGTGTTAATAGACTTTGGCACATATCCATGCTTGGGTTTGAGTATAACTTTAGAGTCGTTAGGTCCAAACTCCATGCATGTCGCGCCCACGGAGAGCGCGTGCAAGTCTCCTACGCGCTTTACTGAAGCGAGCGCTAGGAGGAATATAGCCTTAAGAGACAGATATTTTAATTCAGCCGCCTGTAGTGGTTTGAATGGTCCGCCCTTCATAGCGTCCAGCACCACAGAAAGGTCCCACGTTGGGACTGAAGGCGGTCTGGGTGGATTTAATCTCTTAGCTCCTCTAAGGAAGCGTATGATTAAATCGTTCCTCCCTATTGACTGACCTAGCGTTGTCCTCGAGAACGCTGCTATGGCCGCCACATAAACTTTGAGCGTGGACGGGGACCTGCCCTTGTCCAGCAGCTCTTGTAGGAAGGAAAGTACATCTGTCACTCCACAGTCTGTGGGTGAAGATCCGCGGGCTGTGCACCAGTCCGCAAATATCGACCACTTCGAGGCATAGAGCCGTCTAGTAGATGGAGCTCTAGCTTGTGCGATCGTTGATATCACTCCTGTGGGGAGTTCATCATATATTCCCTGGTGACCCATACATGAAGGGACCACAGCTCGGGGTGAGGGTGCCAAATCGCGCCGCCCGCCTGCGAGAGGAGGTCTCTCCTCACAGGTATTGGCCACGGTGAGATGCTCGTCATCTGCATCAGCGCTGGGAACCAAGGCTGGTTCCCCCAAAACGGCGCTATTAGCAGTATTGCACACCCTTCCTCCTTCACCCTCTCTATCACCTGAGGTAGGAGAGAGACTGGGGGAAAAGCATAAAGAGGACGGCGGGGCCGCGCATGGGCTAGCGCGTCCTTGGCTTTGGAAAAGAATTCTAGACAATGAGCGTTGTCCTGAGATGCAAATAGATCTATCTCCGCTCTGCCGAATGTTTTCCATAATAGTTGCACCGTCTGAGGGTGCAGCGACCATTCGCCCGCCGGAACATTGTTCCTGGACAGTCTGTCTGGTCCTACATTTAGGGTCCCCCGCACGTGCGCTGCCCTCAGCGAGCGCAGGTTGCGATGAGCCCATACCAGAAGGCGTTCTACAAGTGCATGTAGTTTTCTGGACCTGAGACCGCCCTGGCGATTTATGTAAGCCACTACCGATATGTTGTCGGAGCGGACTAATACATGACTTCCCTTCAATAAGGGAAGAAAATATGTCAGCGCATTCTCCACTGCCATCATTTCGAGGCAGTTGATATGCAGCGATTTCTCGCGTTCTGACCACTGGCCGAACAACGGTCTGCCGTCTAGCAGCGCTCCCCATCCCGAGGTGGACGCGTCCGTGGACACTACTTTCACCTTCGAGGGTCTCTCTAGAGTGACACCTGTTTGGTACCAGCCGGCTGTTCTCCACGGCATCAGGGCTGTAACGCATCTCTGATTGATCGTGAGACGGAGTCGACCGGACGCCCACGCTCGGCGCGGCACTCGCGCTCTCAGCCAGAACTGCAGTGGGCGCATGCAGAGCATCCCTAACTGTAGAACTGATGATGCTGAGGCCATAAGACCTAACACTCTTTGAAAGGTCTTGAGCGGGGCAGACTTGCTGCGGCAGAGCGCGCTCACTGTGCTCTGAACGTTCAGCGCGCGCACTGACGAAAGCTTCGCTGTCATTGCCAGCGAGTCCACTTCTATGCCCAGGAAGGAGATATTCTGGCTGGGGTTCAGCGAGCTTTTCTCCCAATTGACTTTCAAACCCAAGTTCTCGAGGTGATCGAGTAACATGGTCGTGTGTTCCCTGAGCATTGAGTGAGATTGCGCTAAAATCAGCCATTCGTCCAAATAATTCAGTATTCGCACGCCTTTCTGTCTGAGCGGGGCGAGCGCTGCGTCCATGCACTTTGTAAATGTACGGGGTGCTAGGGACAAACCGAATGGCAGGACTGTGTACTGATAAGCTTGGCCCTCGAAGGCGAATCTCAAAAATCGCCTGTGACGCGACGCTATCTGTATTTGAAAATACGCGTCTTTCAGATCCACTGACACAAACCAGTCTCCTCGGCACACTTGTGCGAGGATTTTCTTGGTTGTGAGCATTCTGAACTTTCGCTTCACTAGCGCTTTGTTCAGTTGCCTTAGATCTAGTGGTCACTTCGGCTCGTAGCAGGTGTGCTGCATCTGCCTTTATCGTGGTCTCGACGCGCGCCGTGTAACGGCGAGGGCGTCGTCGAAACTGGAGCGAATAGCCTCTCTTTATAATGTCCAGCACCCATTTTGAGACCCCTGGGAGTTTTTCCCATGCATCTATCATGTAATGCGAGGGGGTGGGTGCGAAGCGCGCTCCGATCTGTTACTAACGGAGCCGCTTCGGTGTCTGTGACATGCAAGGCTCGGGGTACGCTGACCGCGGGGACTGCTTTCTCTGTGTGTATGTGTGGTTGCGTGGTAACGGCACATTTAACACACTCGATGCAGCTTTAAGCCGCGTAGACTGGGCGTCGTCCGGTTTACAGAAACCGTAAGACCTGCCTGATGTAATATGTGTGGGCACTCTGAGGTGGGCACATATACCACATGCGAAGTCGGTGAAACTGTAGCGAATAGCCTCCTTTAATAATGTCCAGCACCCATTGTGAAACCCCTGGGAGCTTTTCCCATGCATTTACCTGTAACGCAAGGGGGTAGGTGCGAAGCGCGCTCCGATCTGTCAATAACGGAGTCGCTTCGGTGCGTTGTGACGCACGAGTGACTGTGACATTCGAGGCTCGGGGTACACTGACCGCGGGGACTGCTATCTTTGTGTGTATATGTGGTTGCGTAGTAACGGGCACATTCAACACACTCAGCGCAGCCTTTAGCCGTGTAGACGGGGCGTCGTCCGGTTCGTTTTTACAGAAACCGTAAGACCTGCCTGATGTGATATGTGTGGGCACTCTGGGGTGGGCACATTTATCACATGTGAAGCGCAGCCGATTCGGGTCGACTTTATGTGCGCGGGTTTTGTATGACAGGATGTGCTCATGTGTATGTGCATGCGAGCTACACACAAAACACCTTCGGCTATGGCCGGAACACCCGAAAATACACTCCTTTGAGGATTTAATTGGGTAGCCGTGAGAACGGCTCTTGAGTGCAGACAAGCAGGCTGCAGCGCCGGCTTGATGACTGCGGATAACGCTGGAACAGCCACATTTCTTGGAGCTGAGCGAGCGAATACTTTCGGTGGGAGTCTGGCAGCCGCGGGACTCGCGCACCGGCGTTCAACACTCCAAACAGCGTTCGCCTGCATAGAGCGAACGCACTCCTGGTTTCGTTTTTACAGAAACCGGTTGACGTGCATAATGAGGTGTCTGTGAGCACTGTGAAGCGGGCACATTTAACACTCCAAAACAACGTTCGCCTGCATAGAGCGGATGCACTGTTGGTTTCGTTTTAACAGAAACCGGTTGACGTGCATAATGAGGTGTCTGTGAGCACTGTGAAGCGGGCGCATTTAACATCCCAAAGCATAGAGTTAATGCACTGTTGGTTTCGTTTTTACAGAAACCAACAGTGCATAATGTGGTGTCTGTGGGCACTGTGAAGCGGGCACATTTACCACGTGTGACGCGCAATCGATCTGAGTCGATTTTATGTGCGCTGTGTTTGTGTGTAGAGATGAGCACTGGTTAGTGGGCATATTCATACGACACATGAAACACCATCGGCCGTGGCCGGGACACCAGATAATACACTTTATTGGGGGTATATCTGTGTAGCCGTGGGAACGACTTTTGTGTGCAGGCAAACGGGCGACGGAGCCGGTTTGTTGGCTGCAGAAAACACTGGAAGTCACATTTCCTGGAACTGGACGAGCGAATAACTTTGGTGGGGGTCCGGCAACCGCGGGACTCGTACACTGTCGTTTTCCCAGATGTGCTAGGACGATTTCGGAGGCTCAGGTTTCAACTCAATCCTGGGCCGCGGGCCGCGTCTGGCGGGGCGGCGGCCAGACGAGAAAAACGTCAGAAAGCGTTAACCACGGGTGCCTCTCAGCAACGGTGAGAGACCATGTTACGCAGCGCTGACGCGGCTAGGCGGCGGCGAGAGCGCGGCGAAGCAGGTTTGACGTCTGACGGCAAGCTTTAGAGGGGAGGGCCGACTTAGCACGCCGTCCAGCGGAGGGCAGACATAAGTGGGCTGCTATCGCCTCTTCTGAGCAGCATGCGCGTTCCCGCTTTGGCGGGAAACGGAAATCCTCTTCCTCCTTCATGGCCCCCCTCGTCAGCGGCGTCGATGGAAGCGGTGGCATACAGCGGCCGCTTTACGTCCGGAACAGAGGCTGACGAGGTCGATGAAGCAGGCGGGCGAACCGGCGAGCTTTGTCGGCTGGAGGAAGGGTCCGGGGCCCGCTGGGCACAGCGCTTTTTACGGCGCGACACCGCGCGGGCGGGGGAGCAGTCTCAGTGAAGAAGGCAAGGCAAGTCCTCAGAGTCGCCATTGGCATCTGCACGAGCCGTATGAAAGCATCTTTAAAAAGACACTTTGCTCTCTTAGAGAAACAGTGTGTATCGCAGCGGCGACACACACTGTAGATTATAAAGGATTATAAAGGATATAGGCGCCGGAAAGCGCAGCAGGAAGGCACGGAAGGCGGCGTGGCCAGCAGTTCCAATGGCTCGTCCCGCTGAGATGCTTGCAGTCGACGGCGGCTTCTTCTCCGGCTCCAGCGATGCGTGAGCTTCGCTTGAAGGATGAAAAAATCAGAGTGTAGCTGCCTTCGAGCGATATTTATAGGCTTGGATCACGCCACTTTCGGCGGGAGATGACGTATTAGGCGCGAAATGCCCTCATTGGAGCTGGTTTCGCGCCAAGCCTCGCTCGATAGGTGCTGCAGTTGCTGCAGAGCAGCCAATAGGCACGCAATACGCCTCGCCTATGTCTGCTCACTGCGGCAACGCGTTTTACATTAATACAAAATTAAGGATAATTTTTTGGCTTCAATATCTCTCGCGGAAAGGATTTTCCCCAAGCGTAAGCTTACGCTTACGCAGTACGAGAGACCTCTCGTAAGAGAACCGCTCTCTCCTGTAGAGGATTAAAATTGATTGTAACTCAGCAGCTGGGTTGTTTGACAGGCTCAACCTAGCAGCAATAATCCAGCATTTTTTTTAGAGTGCAGACAAATTAGCCAGCACCTGGGTAAAAATATTAAAAATAACCTAATAAAATGACCCAAAAAGCTTAACCCAGCATTTTTTAGAGTGCAGAAAAATTACCCAGCACCTGGGTTCAAATATGAAAAATAACCTAATAAAGTGACCCAACAGGCTGAACCCAACATTTGATTTAAAAAATAACCCAGCATTTTTTAGAGTGCAGATTTCTCTCCTCCAGTGATGGAGAAAGGGGATCTTATTATAATATTACCGCCCCTTAATCTGCACGTTTCCATCCACAGCACTGTCATTTTGTTTTCGCAAGCAACAACAGTTTACCAGTTCTAACACAATAGCCAAAGTTCAAGCAAAGCATGCTGACTGATCTGTCGTTGGCTGCACAGACAAGCACCAAACTCTCCAGCCTCAGAGGAGTCAAGAAAGCAGTGAATTTATTGATTTCTCAAACTCAAACTCAATTCCTGCAGGGCCACAGCTCTGCACAGTTTAGCTCTAACCCTAATCAAACACACCTGATCCAGCTAATCAAGGTCTTCAGGATTACTATACTTCCAAGCAGGTGTGAGTTGAAGCTGGTTGGAGCTAAACTCTGCAAAGCGGCCCTCCAGTAACTAAGTTATTTACTGTATATTACGCTGCTGCCACACAGATCTAATATAAACGTGATTTCTTTCCCAGCTGTTTCCCCTCACAGACATGACAACTCTTTTTTTTTTTCCCCCAAAATATATTTGTTGACATTTTGTGCAGATACAACATCTTATGTATACAAAAGTTAGTAATCCACAGTTCTGCTTTTGTCTCACCCCCAATCCCCCTAACATCCCAGATACAATACACAAACAAATAACATTAACACTGTAAGTGTGGTTATTAAATGATACAATACATGCACAAAGAAAGAACAAAACCAAATAAATAAAATAAAATAAAAATAATACTAAATAAATAAAGGTTAATCCTCTTCTGCATCATCAAGTGACAGATCAATAGTATCAATATAATTCAGTAAAGGTTTCCATGTTTTATAAAAAGTTTTTAAACAGCCTTTTAATGAAAAACGAATTTTTTCCAGCTTTAAAGACAAAAGAATTTCTTTTATTCATCTATCATATGAAGGAGGTGATGCATGTTTCCATTTGAGGAGAATAAGCCTCCTAGCCAATAGCGTGGTGAAAGAAACAACGTCTTTTGTTGTTGAAGGCAAATTTGGGTTAACAGAAATGTAAAAGGGTTTGGAGTGGCTGATATGTTAAAGGTTTTTTCAAAGGTATCAAATATTATAGACCAAAACTCTGTCAATCTTGGACAAGACCAAAACATGTGGGTGTGATTTGCTGGAAATTGCTGGCACCAATTGCAAGTGTTACTTCTATATTTTAGCTAATCTGGCGTTAGTGTAGTGTGCTCGGTGAAGAATCTTGCATTGCATCAAACTGTGTCGGGCACATATAGAGGAAAAGTGAACTAAATCGAGCATATGATCCCACTCTATTTCACTTATAGTGAGTATTGGTCACTACTAAACTGTCTGAGACATTCTTACTCGTTATAGGAAGTTGAGAGCAAATCACTGAATGAAGGGAAAGTTTTGAGGATGATGATTCTATTTGGGCCCAAATAGGATATTCAGGAACTCTTGAAGTGTTAGTCCAATACAAAAGCTTGTTAATATTACAGGCCCAGTAATACTGTTGAAAATTTGGTAAGGCAAGGCCCCCTTTCGACTTTGGGAGTTCAAGACCCTTTCTTCTTATCCGAGCATATTTACCGCTCCACAAAAAAGAGTTAGTTGTCTGATTCAAAGTAACAAAAAAAGACTTGTAATGTAAATGGGTATTTGTTGAAATAAATATAAGAATTTGGGCAAAATTGTCATTTTAACCAAATTAATACGGCCCATTAGCGATATTGGAAGAGAGGACCATCTCTTTATATCTTCCTTATAAGCATCTAGCAGACAATTAAAAATTGTTTCTGAAAATACCCGTGACTGATTTGGTGATGAATACACCTAAATATCTAGCCTAAATATTAGGCTACCTTTTAATCAAACTATTATCTATCTCTTTTCTTTATAAGGACACAAAACTTCGCTGCACGAAGCAGTGGAAACATTACTATCCAACATTTGATATAAAGTTGCCAGATGGTGTGATGGATGTGGGTTTACACCTCAAAAAGGAAAACCCCAAGAAAGGAAAGGTCAAAGTTGTATGGAGCCGTGACATAACACTGACGGGTAAGATATTTTAGTGTTAGTGTAACGTGGATGCTCTTTATATGTTTAAAATATATGTTAGAACAGCAGCTAAAATTCAGAATTATAAAATCATCCTGTGAGGATTTAAGGATTACATAGACTTATAATCAAGTCAAGTCACCTTTATTTATATAGCGCTTTTAACAATACAGGTTGTGTCAGCAAAGCAACCTCACAGTATTAAACAGGACAATAGTGTGTCAATAATGCAGTATTGTCATCAATCAGTTTTCGGCAGTTCGTCATTGAATACAGTGATGTCATCATTCAGCTCAATTCAGTTCAAATAGTATACGATATCGCTGGAAGTTAAGTGTCCCCAACTAAGCAAGCCAGAGGCAACAGCTTCAAAAACAAAAACTCCACCGGTGACAGAAATGGAGAAAAAAAAAACTTAGTTGGGGGGCCAGTTCTTCTCTGGCCAGACGAAACCATTTGTTCCAATGTCTCGAGGTCATCACTGATGATCTGTCTCTGGAGCTCATCTAGTTGACATTCAGGGTTGTAGAGGTCATCTCTAGGTGCTGATCCATTATCTGAGCTGGGTACAGACTGAATCTGGTGGCTACAGTGAACCTCGGAATAAGAATGAAACAGACTAATAATAACGTGGATGCCATTCTTACAATGCAACGAGTACATCAGGTGTTATGGGAAGTGTTCCTGGTTCTGGTTAACCTAATTCATGCAGCCTAAACAATCGTTTAATGGATTTGAATTATAGAAGTTTTATAGTTTTATGTGTAAACCAGGTTAAAGAGATGGGTCTTTAATCTAGATTTAAACTGACAGTGTCTGCCTTCCGAACAGTGTTAGTTTGTTGAGTTTAGGTGCTAAATAAGAAAATTATTGATTTTGATTTTCTTGGTATTCTTAAATCGCCAGAGATTTGAGAACGCAGTAGACATGAGGAACTATAATGTGATAAGAGCTTGCTCAAATACTGAGGAGCTGAACCATTGAGGGCTTTATAGGTTATTAGCAAGATTTTAAAATCTATTCAATGTTTAATAGGGAGCCAGTGCAGTGTTGACAGAACCGGGTTAATATGGTCATACTTTCTGGTTCTAGAACTCTTTGGACCGGCTGGAGTTTGTTTATTAAGTGTGCAGAACAACTGCCCATAAAGCATTACAATAATCTGCATTTGACATTGCATAGGTCATAATTTCAATATGTTTTTGAGATGGAGAAATGCTAGAAATGGCTTTCGAAGGAAATATTGCTATCAAATAGCACCTAGGTTCCTAACTGATGACGTAGAATTGACAGAGCAGCCATCAAGTGTTAGACAGTGTTTTAGGTTATTACATGCACAGGTTTTAGGTCCAATAATTAACACCTCTGTTTTTTCAGAATTAATAATCCACACCAAGGCAGTTCTGAAATTATTTAGATTTACCTTTTAACATATATTAAATATTTTCCAGATATTAAGTTTCTTTTTTCAGGATTATCCAGTCCTTGATTAGGAATAACTATAAGTTTTTATTTTGCAGACTATGCAGCAGAAAACAGGAGACTAAGCCTTTCAACCGATGAGCAGTGTAAGCACATAACCTTGACATAATCTTAGTAGCCATTTTATTTATTTGTGAATCAGCTAGTAGCCTGTTTTAAAAGTGTACTTTTCTCTCTCAAACATTTGAATCTACTGTATGAATTAAACGTTTTGATGACTATGTTCTACAGGTGCGTCGTCCTTTCTAAAAAACAACAAAGCTGACCTTATCCAAAGGGTGAGAAATGTGGATGTCATTTTAGATCACCTTGGAGACATTATTGCCAGTGAACAGATAAGTAAAATCAGAGCAATGACAACATCTCAGGAAAAAATGAGGAGTATCTTGGAGATCACAGAAGGACAAGGTCTTTCATCAGAACAGAGTTTTTTCAAATTGCTTTACAAGGCAGAACCAGCTCTTATGAAAGACATGACAACAGACTAAGCAAGATGAGAAACTGAAGAATAACTGTACATAATGTTTAAATTTGTTATTTTCGAACTCTTGCTACAGTATCTGTCAAAGCATGTGATATTAACCAGAGTATATGAAACTCTTTTAATATTTTATATTAATACTGCAACTGCTTTATAGTGAAATGTGACAGTGTTTCGATAGTGATGATTATGAGTCAATGGGTTTGTCCAATATATGATCTCCTGTAAGATAAAATATACATTTTCAGAAGTATAAGTGACATTTAGAATGTAATAATTTATTATTATTATTATTATTAATGTATATTAATATATTTTTCAGTTCCTCTTCAATATAAAGAGGCGCTGCAGATTATCTTTAAATTGTAAGTGTTGTTTATTCAAAAAGCACTGTGTTATTAGGCATGTGTTGTATTGTTCAGGCTATTCAAACATCAAACAGAACCACAACTGTGATTTGTTTTGTCAGATTTTGTGAAATGTGATTATTAAAAACAATATTCATTAATATTTAAATAAAAAATATATATGGTTTACCCCTTGAATCTTTTTTTTTTCTGTATTGCTATGTGCATTTGAGTTTATCAGTCTGCACTATTGTTTGAATGCGACTGAAACAACAAATACGACTCATTTTCCAGTAAAGTATTAACGAAAAAACCACTGATCTATATAATGACTCTATTATAGTTCAGTGGAAAAAACTCATTTTCCCATGAACCTCACGTTCACGCTCAACCCCGGAAGTAGATTCTTCTCCTCTTAGCATGGCGCAAATGAACACTTTGCAACAGTAGTTGGTAGTACTGGTGAATTTGTATCAAAACGAATTAACGTTATATGGATATGTAATTTCCACGTGAGAAGTTATTACAAAAAAGACTGCTTAAGGTAAAATACGTTTTGTGCTTTTTAACCATTTTCATACCTAAAAGCTTATTAGCGTCATTGCTAACTGACAGTTAATTGCTAACATTTTATAAATTTAAAAGATCTCATCTCATCAAGTGAGTTTGATTTTTTTTCCCTCGTCGTTTACTTTATTCGCTCATTTAAGACAGTCAGGAATCCTGTTTTTTAAAATAGAGTAAACCAACTAACGTTACTATGAGCCTAAGAAGTTAACGAAGGTACATTTCGGTATGTAGTCTTAAAATGTATTTTAGCACATTAATCTGCATCACCAACAGTGTATGCCTGATCATTTTTCTCGCTTTCCGAGTATTTACTGGAGTACAGTACAGCGTACAACAGCTCATTCATTCAAAACCTGATATTGTGTTTTCTTTCGGTTTGAACATGTTTTCTTTTTACACAAACACACTGTGACATGTAATGACAACGTGAACTGACATTTAATTCAGTAATTGTAACCACCATATTATGTAACATAATGTTTCCAAGTGCCTTAGGATATGCTGAATAAAGTACTGGTGGTAGTAAGTGTACTGTTTGATATTAAAATACTTGCCTCATTAAATCTGCCTACAATATGCCATGCACTTGTATAATTTGTAATCAGAAGTCTTGATAAATAAAGCATGGCACTAAACTGATATTTTCTGTTTCAGTTTTAGACTAGAACAGAGTAGTCATGAAATTCAGTGTCAGTGATATTAAAAGAATTGTGTAACAATTACATACTGTAATAATCCTGGTTGGTTTGAATTTCTGTAAAGTAAAAGTAGTGAGCATCTTGCAGAATTACTATTCCTGCTTAAATAGTTGAAGTCTGAGCTGATAGTTGACCTTTTTCATCTTGTGTTTATTTGGTTTGTGCCACATGTTAAACATTTTAACTAATAGAGACCACTATATTTCTTCCTGTTTATTATCAAAAGAACTTTAGGAAAATTGTTTTGCATTTTAAGTTAATAGGCTAAAGTTGTGCTGGCTCGTCTTTTCTTTTTTCAGATTTCTTAAAAGAAATTTTCTGTTTGTGAAGACCTGTGATGCTTTTTTTCTTTAGATTTTATCGTGATGGCGTCAGGCATGGGAGAACAAGCACATGGCCATGACACAGCCATTGACATGACCACCAGCGAGAAGGTATAACACTGGGCCATCATTACTTACTAATAAGTAACTGCCCAGTTATTTCAGTTTTTTGTTGGTTTGTTGCTAATGTGGCATTTGACAATTTGCCATTGATTAATTCTTCGTCAGGTGGTGGAATTGCTAAACCAGGCGGCCCTCATCTCTACAGAGGAAAAGCTTATTGTTCTCAAACAGGTTTTAAAGTCCTTTTCATATTGCTGAAAACACAAACATCAGATGCTTAAGAGTTCATGATTATGTAGTTCTGTTCTCTATTCTTTTATTATTAGGTACAGGAGTTGATTATCAACAAGGACCCTTCACTGCTCGATAATTTTCTGGATGTAAGTGCAATCTGTACAGTCTTTACCAGCTTGTGTAAGTAGGTAGATAAGCTGACACAGAAATTCAATTCACACTTTGTTTTCATCCATTCTCAACAGGAAATCATCGCATTTCAGACTGACAAATCAATTGAGGTGCGAAAGTTTGTCATCGGATTCATTGAGGAGGCATGGTGAGTGCTGGCTGATCTTAGATATGGGTCAGTCCATCTCAAGTGGTCCAAAAAGTGTTAACTTGGTTGGAATCTCAAAATTATTAGTTGACTTACATCATAGTGGACTTACACTGCCATTCAAAAGTTAGGGATCAGTAAGATTTTTAATGTTTTTTATAAAGTTTCTGTTTATCAAGGCTGTTTATTTAATTAAAAATACAGAAAAAATATATAATATTGTGACATTATTACAATGTAAAATAAAGTTTTAATTTTTTAATGTATGTAAAGAATAGCATTTATTTAAAAAAAGAAATCTTTTAATAACAGGTAATTTAAAAAAATATATATATAATTTTATTGAGCAAGGATGTAAATTGATCAAAAGTAATAGCAAAGACTTATATTGTTAGAAAAAGATTTCTATTTTGAATAACTGCTGTTCTTTTTAGCTTTTTATTTATCAAAGAATCCTAAAAAAGTATCACAGGTTCCAAAAAAAAATTTGGCCCATATAACTGTTGCCAACATGGAACATTCTAATAATAAATCAGCATATTAGAATGGTTTCTGAAAGATCATGTGACACTTAAGACTGGAGTAGTGGCTGATGACAATTCAGCTTTGCATCACAGGAATAAATTATAGTTAAATTATATTAAAATTGAAATCATTATTTTATATTGAGATAACATTTCACAATATATACTGGGGGATTTTAATTTGAATCTCCTTAACTATGATACAGACACTCTCACTGGGGACTTTCTAAATGTTCTTTATTCTAGTTATTTTTTCCCACTCATCCATAAAGCTACTCGAGTCAAAGAAAAATCTGCAACTTTGATAGATAACATTTTATGTAATTCCTTAGGTAAAGAAATGAAATCTGGTATTCTGTATTCTGATTTGTCTGACCATCTCCCTATATTTCAGTTATCTGTGACTAAAGCAAATGGATACAAGAATACAAACCAAGTATTGTTTATAAGAAATATGAGTGATGTAAATATTTGTAAGTTCAAGGATAGGCTTGACAATACTTCATGGGATGACCTATATGAGGAGAGAAACGCAAATTTAGCATATCAAAAGTTTATGAGCATTATTTCCACTAATTTCAATGAATGTTTCCCTATGGGTAAATTGTCTAAAAAACAGGACACAGCTTTAAATAGACCTTGGTTTACAGTTGAACTAAGAAAACTGTTAAAGAAAAAGAATAAATTGTACAAAAAGTATGTTTCAAATCGTACTCCACTTATTTATGCTGTTTATAAATCTGCAAGAAATAAATATACAAGCTCAATTAGGTCTGCGAAAAAAAAGTATTTCAGTAATGCATTTCTTAAGTGTTCAAATAATGTTAAATCCACATGGAAAGTAGTGAATCAATTGCTTCAAAAAGAAAAGTCTACCAATGATTTACCCTCTGTTTTTCAGAATGGTGACGACTATTTAAGTAATCCCAAGGAAATAGCTGAGCATTTTAATAATTTTTTTGTCAGTATTGGTCCGAAATTAGCCAATCTAATTCCAGATAGTGATGGAAATCCTTTGGATTTTATCCATCGGTCATTTCCTGTTATGTCTTCATTCAAACCTATTGATAGCCATGAAGTAAGTGACATCATTGATAAGTTAAAACCAACCGCAGCGGGCCATGACAATATTTCAGCATACCTTGTTAAACAGGTGAAGCAATCCATTCTGCAACCACTTTCTTATATTATGTCTTTGTCTCTGGAAACAGGAGTTGTGCCAGATGATTTCAAAGTTGCCAAAGTCATTCCCTTGTTTAAAGCTGATGATCCTTGTTGTTTTACTAATTATAGACCCATTTCTATTTTGCCATGTTTCTCTAAAATATTAGAAAAAATTATACATAAAAGGATAATTTCTCATCTAGATTCCAGTATGATTCTTTATAACCACCAGTATGGCTTTCGAAAAAATCATTCAACTTATATGGCTCTACTTCATCTTATTGATAAGGTTATTTCTGCACTTGAAAATAACGAGTTCACCTGCAGTATATTTTTGGATTTTTCAAAAGCATTTGATACAATAAACCACAATATCCTCCTCGCTAAATTATACAAATATGGTTTCCAAGATATCACCTATAAATGGTTATCAAGTTATGTTTCAAATAGAGCACAGTTTGTTTCTTTTAAGGGTTATTTTTCCAATAAAGCTAAACTACAATGTGGGGTCCCACAGGGGTCTATTCTTGGACCACTGTTGTTCCTCATTTATATAAATTATATGTTTAGTGTTTCAGATGTGCTTTCCCCCATCATGTTTGCGGATGATACAACCCTTATTCTTTCACATTCACATTTTAGTACGTTAATGAACAATGCAAATGTTGGCTTAGTTGCGTACACTGCTTGGTTCAAGTTAAATAAATTATCTTTAAATATTAAGAAATGTAATTTTGTTATTTTCAGTGGCAAAAAAACATACAACAAAGAACTAGCGCAAATTAAAATTGGGCCTGCTGAGATGCTTCAGTTAACAACAACAACATTTTTAGGAGTTATTATTGATGAAGGTTTGAGTTGGAGAGGACACATAGACTATGTTTGTGGCAAAATTAACAAGTCAGTTGGTATAATAAGGAGGATTAGCCATTTTATTACTACAAAATGTCTCCGTACCCTATATTACAGCTTAATTTATCCGTATTTGTCATATTCTAACATGGTGTGGGGGAGTACATTTCCAACAAAGCTACATAGAATTCTAATTCTCCAGAAACGGTTTGTCAGGATAGCGGCTCGTTCAGGTTCACACACATCTTCAGCTCCGCTATTTAAGAAATTGCAGATTTTATCAATTTTTGACATTAACACCTTCCAAATATGTGTTTTCATGTACAAATTATTTTCATCAGAAGGAAAGATTCCTGGCCAGTTCACGCTATACTTTAAAGCTAACTCAGCTGTTCATGCCCATAATACTAGGCAGGTAATGGATCTCCATCCTCCAAACTTCACCACATGTAGAGGCCAATTTTCAATAAGATTTAAAGGTACACAGATATGGAATAGATTTTCTCATGTGGCAAGACAATGCACCTCAATAGAGAGCTTTAAAAGAGTTTTAAGAGGTCTGCTGATGAACTAGCTGGTGCAATTAGTTGATTCTATATTTTTCAGTGTATTTTCATTTTACTGAGAAATGCTTGTTGTTTTATCACCAGTATTACCATGATATTTTTTTTTATTTTTTTTTTTCTCATGTTTTTTTATGAGTTGTATTATATTGTGTTTGCATTCTTTGGCTATTTTTTATTTTTCTTTGGTGGAGGCTTTGGATAAGCCATACTGGCTTTTTGCCTCCTCCGGCACTGAATATGCTACAGTATGTCCTTTGTGTTGTATTTATTTTAATTTGTGCAAAACAAATAAATAAAATAAATAAATAAATAAAAATATTACTGTTTTTTTTTTTTTTTTTTTTTTTTTTTGATTAAATTAATGCAGCCTTGATGCATAAGAGACTTCTTTCTGGAAATGTTCTGTGTGTGCACTCAAACCCTTCCCATTATAAAACTGAACCAAGTAAAACAAAAATAAAATACATTGGTTTTTGCAATACAAAACATAGAGATAATCTCTAAACTAAACTAGGAAAATTAAAACACCTCAAATAACCTCAACGGACCACTTGAGAGAGATTGACCCATACTGCACTTAATGCAAAATTCAGTCCAATTCATATACCTATCATGACCAGTTCCTAAATAGTCGCTTCTTGTTTATTTAGTAAAAGAGACAATGAGCTTCTGCTGAGGCTAATTGCCAACCTGAACATGCTGATGAGAGATGAGAGTGTGAATGTGGTGAAAAAGGCCATTCTGACACTCACTCAGCTTTACAAAGTGGCTTTACAGGTATTGTTTATTTTCACTTAAGTATACAGGGTTCATCATTTGCATGGGTGATATTTGTAAGCATCTGACATGTTCTGTATTTGTTCTATTAGTGGTTGGTGCGCACTAAGAGTGTCTCAGACATGCAGGAGGCATGCTGGGATATGGTGACCCAGATGAAGGAGGATGTTCTGGCGTTGCTGGATTCTGATAATGACGGAGTTCGCACTCACGCCATCAAATTCACAGAGACCCTCATTATTACTCTCTCACCACGAACACCTGACTCTGACACGCCAAAGAAACAGGAGGGAGACATCAGTCTGGACAAAATCCCCAAAGACCACTCATACATTCGATATGGTAAGAGCAGAATCATATTTTTGAACACAATTTTTGGCTTTCGATCTGATCTTTCGAAGTTTACATACGCTTGATTCATAATACTGTGTTGTTACCTGAATGTTCCACAGCTGTGTTTTTTTGTTTAGTGATAGTTGTTCCCTTGAGTCCCTTTTTTTTTCCTGAAAAGTTCAACTACCCACTGTTCTTTAGAAAAATCCTTCAGGTCCCACAAAATCTTTGGTTTTTCATTTTTGTGTATTTGAACCCTATCCAACAATGACTGTATGATTTTGAGATCCATATTTTCACACTGAGGACAACTGAGGGACTCATATGCAACTATTACAGAGGGTTCAAACATTCACTGATGTTCCAGGAGGAGAAACAAGGTATTAAGAGCTGGGGGAATTTTAATTTTTGAAGATCAGGGTAAATTTAACAGATTTTGTCTTCTGGGAAACATGTAAGTGTCTTCTGTAGCTTCTGGTGGGTAGTACTAAATGAAAAATTATCAGAAATGGGCAAAATAATAAAAATGTACACATTTTCATTCTGTTCAAAAGTTTACACCCCTGGCACTTAATGCATTGTGTTCCTTCTGGAGCATCAGTGAGTGTTTGAACCTTCTGTAATAGTTCAGTCCCTCAGTTGTCCTCCGTGTGAAAAGGTGGATCTTAAAATCATACAGTCATTGTTGGAAAGGGTTCAAATACACAAAAATGCTGAAAAACCAAAGAATTTGTGGGACCTGAATAGGGCTGTGCAATATATCGCATACGATTGTCATGCGTATCTCATCAGTAAAGCCGGTTCTGTGATTACTGAAGTAATGCAATTCATCCGTGATTTTGAACACGATATTGCGTAGCTTTTCAGTGATCTACGGCTCAGTGTTTTAAATACCGCGCCATCTGAACGCAGGTGATGGAGATTTACTACTAATCACAGAACCGGCTTTACTGATGAGATGCGCATGACAATCGCGTGCGATATATTGCCCAGCCCTAGCCTAGACCTGAAGGATTTTTCTGATGAACAGCGGGCAGTTTAACTGTTTAGGACAAACAAGAGACTCATGAACCACTATCACTAAACAAAAACAAAACAAAAAATTCACAGCTGTGGATCATTCAGGAAAGTGCACAGAATCAAGTTGTATGTAAACTTTTGAAGGGAGTCATTTTTTTTTTTATAAATTCAACTATTATTTCCTCTTGTGGATTATATGTAAAAGCTTTTATGTGAAATATCTTATTCAGGTCAGTACTAAGTAAAAATAACATGCATTTTGTATGATCTCTCTTATTTTGGTATAATAATTAACATTTTGCAGATTTTGAAAGGTGTATGTAAACTTTTGACCCCAACTGTATAATCACAAAAAATGGCCAAATTGTGCAGCCAGGCACAGCAAACTTTTAATATTCCTGTCTTCTCTCCTTGTCTTCTTCACTTCCTCCTGTCCTGCTTTAAGATACCTTATGTGAGGAGGGTAAGTCGGCTCTGGAGCAGTTGTTAAAGTTCATGGTGCATCCTGCCATCTCCAGCATTAATCTTACCACTGCACTGGGATCACTGGCCACACTGGCTAGACAGCGGCCCATGTTCATGTCTGAGGTGGTGCAGGCCTATGAGACGCTACATGGTGAGTTCCTTCCACTGATATTATTCAAAGTCGAACACAAATCTATTAATATCTGTTGTTCTTAATCTGTTTTGTTGTGCTGCCCAGCTAACCTGCCCCCGACTCTGGCTAAGTCTCAAGTGAGCAGTGTGCGTAAGAACCTGAAGCTGCACCTGGTGTCAGTGCTAAAGCACCCCAGCAGTGTGGACTTTCAGGGCCAGATTTCCACCCTGCTGCTGGACCTTGGCATGTCTCAGAGCGAGATCACCCGTTGCACGCCAGCCATCGTACAGCCCCGTAAGAGACTTCACCATGAGCCCTATGTCGAGGGCAAGAGGATCAAGATGGGTGAGTTGCTGTTTTGATGAGCTGGATGGGTCATTGTTGTGGGTCGGTTGTTGGCTTTGATTGATTGAAAGAAAGAGGAATAATGCCTTGTTTGTGCTTGCAGAGGCCCCTCTAGTGGAGGATGATGAGGATAAGGAGGAACCAGCTCCAGTCGTCACACCAAAACCATCCTCCTCTGTTGGCACCCAATCAGCCATTGATCTCACAGCTGAGTTCCTGTTGCCTCTGCTGAACTCAGAAAATGTGGCCAACCTGGTGCGTACTGTGGCTAATTTAAGTAATAAATTGTTTTTATCATCATATACATTTTTTTTAGTAATTTAACTAATTATAAAAAATGAAGACAACAATATTAATACAAATTCAGACTACTTTAAAATTAGAAAATGAATATTTAGTAATTATAGTGTTGTATTTTACACTACAGCTTACAATGCTAATATGTCTCAAATTCATCACTTACAAAAATTAAAAAGCCTCAAGCTTTAAAGGGAACCAGGGGTCTTAAGAATGGCTTAATATAACTTAAATCAGTGGTTCTCAATCCTGGTCCTGGGGGACCCCTGATCTGCATATTTTGCATGTTTCCCTTATTTAACACCTGATTGAGATCATCAGCTCATGAGGAGAGAGATCCATGAACTGAACTAATCAGCTAATGATCTCAGTCAGGTGTGGTAAATAAGGGAGACATGCAAAATGTGCAGAGCAGGGGTCCTCCAGGACCAGGATTGAGAACCACTGACTTAAATGATGTCTCTTACTGAAATATGTAGTAAAAATTCATGATAGAGTTATGTTGGCTACCTGTTGCTATTTTTTCTGCAACACAACTGGTATGATGCCACATTGTGTGGCTTTTGGTTGTAATTTTCAGTTGAATAGCATCACGAGAAGTGATGCAAATCTTCACTGCTTTTACTAGTGATAAGAAGAGGACAAAAGAATAGGAAGATGCCTGTGGATGAATAAAACTTCCTAAAGACTTGCATCTTTGTTCTTTTCACTTCAGCCCTGATACCTTTGAGGCTTTTAGTTGACCACAGCTATTGAAAGAGCTTACAAACAGCAGAGACAAAAACGCTAGATGCCATCCTGGCAGAATGTAAACATGTTCTTAGCATGGATTTCACTTGACGTCCGGGGCGGTTTAGACTCCTTGTGGGGTAAAATCGATGGTACCTCTACCTGGTCACCTGTAAGCTCTTTCAGTAACTGGTCATTGTATCAGTCTTTTTTTTTTTTCTGAGATGTGTTGCAGTAAAAATAGCAACCGGTAATGCCAGTAGCTCACAGAGTGCAAACATTTCACATCATCAAAATAATTATATAACATAATTCTTTCATGGTTTTTCTACTACATATTTCAGTAAGAGACTTTTTTAATGTAATATTAAGCCACACAAGTCTTAATGTCTAGAATTCCCTTTAACTACTTTAAGTTATTTTGATGATGTTTGCCATAAATATGGTAAAATGCTGAAAACTGCACAAAGTTGCACAAAAAATATGCACAAAAATGAAATTATACAAATGTGAAAATAAAGTGATCCTGGTGCATGCTTCTAAATGCACTTAATAATCAACATGCAGAGATGGAATTTGTGTGGAGCAGTATTTTATGCAAAGCAAGTCTCTCCGAGAATCTAAAAACACAGGAACAGTGTAAATGAGTGCAGTTCCATGCTTTAATATCGAACATGCAGCTTAAAAGACTAAATCAGTCTTTTAAAAAATATATATCTGCAAGTTTAATTTTATTTTGATTAATTGTGCAGTCCTGTGTGTTAATTTATTTTGTATTATATTTTCAACTCATGAACACCCTGTAGTTCCTTATATAAAAAGTATGTAAAAATAAAAATGTATTTGTCAAAAAAAATCTAGGAACCCTGTGTGGAGTAGCACACAGTCTTGCTTATTACAATAACTTTAATACAGTTAAAGACAAATGTTTACATACATCTTGCAGAATCTGCAAAATGTTAATTATTTTACCAAAATAAGAGGGATCATACAAAATGATCAGTACTAAATGTTTTATTTAGTACTGACCTGAATAAGATATTTCACATAAAATACATTTACATATAGTCTACAAGAGAAAATGATAGTTGAATTTATAAACATGACCCTGTTCAAAAGTTTACATATACTTGATTCTTAATACTGTGTCATTACCTGAATGATCCACAGCGGTGTTTTTTTGTTTAGTGATAGTTGTTCATGAGTCCTTTGTTTGTCCTGAACCAGTAAACTACCTGCTGTTCATCAGAAAAATCCTTCAGGTTCCACAGATTCATTGGTTTTTCAGCATTTTAGTTCACACTGAGGGACTCATATGCAACTATTACAGAAGGTTCAAATGCTCATTGATGGTTCAGAAGGAAACTATGCATTAAGAGCCAGGGGTGTAAACTTTTTTAATTTAAAGGTTCGGGTATATTTAACTTATTTTGTCTTCTGGGGAACATGTAAGTATCTTCTGTAGCTTCTGAAGGCCAGTACTAAATGAAAAAAATATATTTAGGCAAAATAAGAAAAATGTACACATCTTCCGCATCGTTTTTCCTTCTGAAGCATCAGTGAGTGTTAAACCTTCTGTAATATTTGCATATGAGTCCCTCAGTTGTCCTCAGTGTGAAAAGGTGGATCTCAAAATCATACCATCATTGTTGGAAAGGGTTTAAATACACAAAAATGTTGAGAAACCAAAGAATTTGTGGGACCTGAAGGATTTGTCTGAAGATCAGTGGGCTTTTATCTGAAATATCTTATTCAGGTCAGTACTAAATAAAAGAAAATAACATGCATTTTGTATGATCTCTTATTTTGGTAAAACAATTAACATTTGGCGAATTCTGCAAGGTGTATGTAAACTTTTGACTTCAACTGTACTGAGTGTTAACTTTCTACATTTTGTTTTAATGCAGGTGCTCATCAGTATGGTTTACCTGCCTGAAGTGATGCCTGCCTCTTTCCAAGCCACATACACACCTGTAGAATCGGCCGGTACTGATGCACAGATCAAACATTTGGCCAGGCTGATGGCCACACAGATGACTTCAGCTGGACTGGGACCAGGTGTGTTGAAACTCCTTTAGTTTCTGTCAGCACAATTGGAAAGGGAGAGAGGGCTTGTGTGTAGAGCTTAGATCGGGCCCAAAAAATTAAACCCGATCCTACCCGAGCCCGTGCACCTTGTGTTCGAGCCCGACCCGGTCCGACACATTAACTGTAATTATGAGCTCGAGCCCGATTTAAACCCGACTATTTTTTAAATACGTGAGCCGTTATAACAGACGTTCTCAACTACAATTCTAACTTGTTTGAACTACAGAAATTAGTTTAGATATATCTTATTGAAAAATGCAACAAGGACGAAGCATGTAAACTGCATTGTTTGTTTATTCAGAATGGATCGCAAATAGATCCGAATGAAAAAAAAAATAGCCTAAAAAAACGTGAACAATGATAAACACAGAAAATGAAGAAGTAATTAACTTTGGATGGCATATTTAATACATATAAGTTTTAGAATATTTTTAAACAAATAGATATTTTAAAGCCTATTATAAAACGTAGCACTTAATGCACTTCACAAAGCCGACACATATGTTGTCACTGCCCACGACTTGTTGAAAATGTTTCCATATCTCCGACTTTCCTCCAAACTTGCTCAAAGTTAATTCCCCCGTTTTAATTTTTGTCTGTACGTCTTCAAGCTCCATGTTGCACTTAAGCTATACACATACACAATTCAGCACAGCTGGCCCGGTGTTATGTGTGCCAGTGGAGGAGTCGCGGGAGCTAGAGCGTTGCTGCGCATGACACGCGTTGCAACTTGCGCAACTTTGTAGACCTACACGTCACGTGTTGCTCAGGCCGACTTTGCTAAAATATTCGTATAATATTTATAATTATGGCATAGCTCTCCACTCAATTATCCTAATTAAGTAATGATTTAAAAAAAATAAATAAAAAAAAAATAAAACACACACAAATGCTTGATCATGGCCCCGCCCAACCCGGCCTGGCCCGGCCCGCCCGAAGATAGTGGCAGGAAATATCGGCCCGACCCGGCCCACGGTTCGGGTCGGGTCAAGTCCGGGCTCGGGCTCGGGCAGAGAATCTAAACTCTACTTGTGTGTAGTGCAGCATTATATGTTGGACATCATCTCCTCTTTCTCTTCCTGCACAGGGCTGGAGTTGTGTAAGGCTCGAGATGAAGAGGTAAAGGAGGAAGATGGAGGAGCGGGTGAGTCCAGCTCTAAAGACCCTCTCATCATCCGCAAGCTCTCTGCTGTGTCCCTTGGTCAAGCCATTTCAGTGGTGGGGGCGCCAGTGGCCTTCAAGAGCCCTGTCACCGAAGAAGCACCTCAGATCAAGAAGCTTCCAGAGCCCATACTGCCCACCACACAGCCCAAGTAAGAGTACAACATACACACAAAGAGATATAAATACAGAAATAAATATTAGTGACCCCTAATAGGTAATTGTATGTTGTTTCTAGTTTTAATCATCTAGTTTAATTGATTTGTCTCTTTTTTTCCCTCCCCATTAACCCTCATTTAGAGCTCCTGGGGCCAGTGGCAGAAAAAAAGTGTTCAAATTGGCTGACGTGGTGCAGCCGTTTTCAGAGGATCAGATCGCTAAACTCACCAACATGGCCATCAGGCGGATCCTCCAATCAGAAAAGGCCATTGCACAGAGTGGGATGTCCCACGTGAGTCTGCTTTTGGGTGCTTGCTACCTCAGTCACAATATCCATTCTACTGAGTTCACATCTCTGTGTTTTTATCTTTTCCCAGGTCCGTGTGAAGCTGCTTGCACGGTTGGTGACCCAGTTTGAGGGTGGGAAGAAAAATGACTTGTTGCATTTTATCTTGGAGGATATGCGGGGCAGAAGTGAGCTGGCCTTTTCTTTGCTGTACCATGAGTATAATGAATACCTGAGTCAGCAGCCCTCCGGCTCTCTGGACAGCTATGAGCAATGTCTGTTCACACTGCTGTCCGGCCTGCAGGAGAAACCTGAACAGAGAGATGGGTGAGAGTCACATCATAACACCACAAATTATTTATCAACATGATACAGTCAGTGAATTAAAATAATGAATCAGAATGTTAAAGGTGCAGTTTTGCTTGCCGATACATATTTTATTAAATGACTTATTTTAATTCTACATTTTGATTTATTTAATTAATTATTAGCGTATAATTAACTCTCAAACCCCAGTTTTGCAAAACTTGTCATGAATTATTCTGCATTTATCTTTGAATGGGTAACATTTAAAGATGCATAATGTGTAATTATTTGAACTTTTTAAATTTTTAGGTAAAATTGTAGTAATCTACTAAGGAAAGTGCATATTTGATTTATATTTAAGTTTTTTACAATTATAAATTGCCTTCATTAGTGTGACAATAAATATAAAGTACAAATCAATATGAAGTACAAATATTCCAGGTAGTTTTTGCGATTAATAAGATCATAAAATATGCATCCATAAGAAATAATTGACAAAATGGTTTTGGATGGAGTGAGTACCATGTTGAATTTCCTGAATATATATTGCATATTAATTTTTCAGCTACACAAATTCAGTGCTTTCAATATGTGTATTTCATATTTCAATATGTTTAAAATTTATGGAACTTTTCCTGAATTTCTTTTATAACAGGCTTTTCACCAAGCTTGTGTTGGAAGCTCCTATCATTACAGACTCGGCGCTGGAGGTGATTCAACGCTACTGTGAGGACGAGGTCAGCTCTACTACTATACTTAACCCCATTATAAATTTATGATGCCATAATTTATACAGTGTCTTTTTTTTCTCTGAGCAGCGTGCCATAATCTGCATATACACTACCAGTCAAAAGTTTTTGAACAGTAAGAGTTTAATGTTTTTTTAAAGAAGTCTCTTTTGCTCCTCAAGCCTGCATTTATTTGATCCAAAGTACAGCAAAAACAGTAACATTTTGAAATATTTTTACTATTTAAAATAACTGTTTTCTGTAGAATCATTTAGCATCATTACCTTAGTCACATGATCCTTCAAAAATCATTTTAATATTCTGGTTTGATGCTCAAAAAACATTTATTGTTATTATGTTGAAAACAGCTGAGTAAAAAAATTCAGTTTTTTTGATGAATAGAAAGTTCAGACAAACAGAATTTATCTGAAATAGAAATCATTATAAATGACTTTGTCATCATTTTTGATCAATTTAAAGCATCCTTGCTAAATAAAAATATTAATTTCTATAATTTATTTTCCAAACAAAAAAAGTTATACTGACTCCAAGATTTTGAATGGTATTGTGTATAATATTACAAAAGCTTTTTATTTTAGATAAATGCTGATCTTTGAATCTTTCTATTCATCAAAGAATCCTGAAAACATGTACTCAACTGTTTTAAATATTAATAATAATAATAAATGTTTCTTGAACAGCAAATCAGCATATTAGAATGATTTCTGATGGATCACGTGACACTGTAAACTAGAGTAATGATGCTGAAAATTTAGCTTTGATCACAGGAATAAATTACATTTTAAAATTCAAATAGAAAACAGTTATTTTAAATATTTCAAAAGTTTACCGTTTTTGCTGTACTTTGGATCAAATACTGTAAATGCAGGCTTGGTCCGCAGAAGAGACATATTTAAAAAACATTAAAAATTCCTGTTCAAAACCTTTTGACTGGTTGTGTACATTTACACAAACTCATCTTGTAAGAAACTCTGTTCTTCAATATGTCTTTCAGTCACGTGTTTATCTGGGGATGTCAACATTAAAGGAGCTCATCCTCAAACGCCCCTCCAGACAGTACCAGTACCTCAATGTCCTTCTCAACCTCAGCTCTCATGAAAAAGAAAAGGTTAATCTCTAATCATCTGTCATTCATTGTTTCATTAATTAACTTCATTATAGTATAATAACAATCCTCACTGATGTTCAGGTGCGGTCCACTGCTCTCAGCTTCATCAAACGCATGTATGAGAAGGAACATCTAAAGGACTGTATTGAGAAATTCGCTCTCACCTACATGCAGTTTCTGGTCCACCCAAACCCACCTTCTCTTCTGTTTGGAGCAGGAGAGGATACAGGTTCAATGTCTTCTCCTAGTCTTCAGATCTATCCCAGTTTTTGATATAATTGATTAGGCTCATGGCCTATGTGTTCGTTGTGTAGTAAATTATCTTCATGTAGCCTATAAAGAAACTTAGCTGTTATTATGAAAAAGTAGTATAAAATTAACTCAAGGGTTCACTGTGCTCTAAAATGTCTGTTCAATCCTGCTGTGTCATTAGAGGTGGCGTCTCCTTGGACGGAGGAGACGGTGCGGCAGTGCCTTTACCTTTATCTGTCCCTCCTGCCCCTCAACCATCGTTTGGTGCACGAGCTGGCTGCTGTCTACACCGAGGCCATTGCCGACATCAAACGCAGTGTGCTCAGGGTCATCGAACAGCCTGTAAGACCTTCTTGTTCACTAATGCCTCTCATTCATACCTGGATTTCTCTAAAGTTTATTCACTTTTCATATCTTTTGTATTCAATTTCATTGTCTTGCTCACTTAGGCTTTCTTCTATTTCTAAAATAGTAGGGAACTGAACTACACTACTTCATTTATATGATTTTAGGTGGCATTGGGAAATGGGACATGCTCATTCTTGATGATTTTGTTAGGTCATCCTTTTGTGTTTTATTTTGAATGCATATGCTTGTGTTGAAAGTTTATTTTTTCAAAATTTAGGAAATATTAATACACTATCGTAGTAGTTATTCATATTTTAGTTAGCTTTTTTTAATAAAAAGCTATATTTAGAATTTTCATTTAAATTTTAGTTTGAGTAAATTTGTGCTTTTGTCCTTTTTTAATATTTCTATTTAGCTTTCATTATTTATTTTTGTTAAATTTCAGTTTTAGTTTTACCTATTTCAGTTCTTTTTTTACCTGTGTTTTTTTTTTTTTGTTTTTTGTTTTTTTACTGGCTTTGCAGCTAACAGGGATGGACTAAAAGGATAAAAATAATTATAATAGTTCTGTTTCATCAATTTTTTTTTTATAGATAAGAGGAATGGGAATGAGCTCTCCTGACCTGCTGCTTCTGGTGGAGAACTGTCCCAAAGGAGCAGAGACACTGGTCACTCGCTGTCTGCACATTCTCACTGATAAAGGTGTGTGTGTGTGTGTGTGTGTGTGTGTGTGTGTGTGTGTGTGTGTGTGTTAATGAGAAAAAGAGTGAGTGTGTGTGTATATGCACCTCTATATAGTAAATGTTGATCTTTGTGGATTGTTTTGTGTTCACAGTCCCGCCATCTCCTGAGTTGGTAGAGAGGGTGAGGGATCTTTATCATAAGCGAGTGCCAGATGTTCGTTTTCTTATCCCAGTCATCAATGGCCTGGAGAAGGTTAGTCTCATCGCATCTTTCCTTCTTAGGCATTCTTGTCTCATTTCGTTTTCA
This sequence comes from Garra rufa, assembly GCF_049309525.1. Lineage (NCBI taxonomy): Eukaryota > Metazoa > Chordata > Actinopteri > Cypriniformes > Cyprinidae > Garra > Garra rufa. The sequence goes on from NC_133365.1 coordinate 18,182,624, forward strand.
GTTTGCACTAATTAAGAAACATTGTTAGACAAGTGAAGTGCCTTACACATGATAAAAACGATAGCACATGACCTTGAGTGGAGTTTCAAATAGCTCTGAACTAGGCTTGAAATTTGTTATGAGTTTATAATGGTGTCTTGATTGTGTTGAACAGAACGAGGTGATCCAGGCTTTACCCAAACTCATCAAACTCAATCCCATCGTGGTGAAGGAGGTGTTCAACAGACTGCTGGGCACTCAACACAGTAATATTGCCTACAAATTCTTGCCTTATTCTCTTTTGCATGTGTGGTTCTACTGATAAATATATTATATTATGTATTGAAGGTTTGGCAGAAGTTCTTTTCAGAATAATGTCATTTAAATCTCAAATTTAGCTCTAGATCACTAGTATTCTAGTGAACTTAACGATTTGTCTGTTCTGTTGTAGGTGAGGGCAGTTCCTCCATGTCTCCACTAACTCCTGGAGAGCTCCTCATCGCCTTACACAACATTGACTCCTCCAAGTGTGATATGAAGTCAATCATTAAAGGTATCATCTTACATTCATTGAATCTCTGCACATAAATCCAGCCTTTTGCATCTTTTTCTTCGAGCTAAATTAGTTAAAGGATTAGTTCACTTCCAGAATAAAAATGTCCGGATAATTTACTCACCCCCATGTCACCCAAGATGTTCATGTCTTTCTTACTTCAGTCGAAAAGGAGTTTAGGTTTTTGAAGAAAAAGTTCCAGGATTTTTCTCCATGTAGTGGATGTCAATGGTGGCCATCGAGTTCAAGGTCCAAATTGCAGTTTAAATGCAGCTTGAAAGAGCTCTACACGATCTCAGCCAAGAATTAAGGGTTTTATCTAGTGAAACGATTGACCATTTTCTAAAAAACACAGATAGTCAGAATATAGTAATAATTTTATAAAATGACAGATGATTTCGCTAGATAAGACCCTTATTCCTTGGCTGGGATTGTGTCGAGCCCTTTGAAGATGCATTGAAACTGCAATTTGGACCTTCAACCATGGGCTCCCATTAAAGTCCACTATATGGAGAAAAATCCTGGAATGTTTTCATAAAAAAACCTTAATTTCTTTTCGACCAAAGAAAGAAAGAGATGATATACTCTTATGAGATACTCATTTTATCCCCAGAATTTGGGGGGAAAAAACACTAGAAGCTTTATGCATAGTGTTTAGTAAATATATGCCATGAAACATATATATAATATATATCAAACAGGGCTCAACGCTAAGGATGGTTCAAACTTTTACTTGCCTGGTCAAAATCTCACAAAAAAAATAAAATAGTTGCTGTTATCATTGTTTTTGACCCATGTTATATTTTATTTTAATAAGCTGCCCCGATTTCAACACCACAGCAAAAACTACTAGCCTAACAAATATAAAGTTTAAACATTATTTGTTTGTTAAAAAAATATTTTATTATTATTATTTTATTACACATGAAAAGATGCTAAAAACAGCAGATGGACTGAAAGAACACAAATTAAGTCTCTGCCAGCAGGTAGCGCATTAACAGTGATACAGCGTTTACTTGGTTACCGCTGTGAACAAAGCAGCGCCATTCTTATAAATGCTACTTTAAATGCATTAAACGGCAGGAAGACTTTTCGCAAAACAGTCAGTTCCCCTCAGAGATACATTAAAAAAAACATTTGAATATTTAGGATAATATTTCCAGTATTTTTTTCCAATATTTTGCACATTGTGAACAGTGATCTTGCTCTGCCTCCTACAGTATTTTTTCCTCTTTGCATTCGTCTTAAGTGTTTTTGGCCTTTGTTAATGGAAGTTTAAAGAGTTTTTAACACACATGACATTTTGAAGAATTATTGCATGCAGTTTGTGTGCAAGCTCGATCGGTTGAAATATATCCAGTCGATCTGTGCATCCGTATTCCACTGTATTAATGAAAGTTTTCGGTCAGACCGGCGTTTTGACATGCTTTTGTAGGCTATTTGTCCATCAAAGACGTGTCTCTCTGTGATCGCTTGACATTTTAAATTAGCGAAGCTTAAAAACATGTGCAAATGATAGACTTTTGTGACACCGCAGCAGTGGCCTGATCATCTTTCACGCTTTCACTCCTTATTGTCGAGCTCTGCCAAATATATAAAATATTCTCAATTTTTAATTGATTAACAGCCCTAATATATATATAGATGACCTCTAGTTCAATTATTTGAATTTAGTCTAGTCTCTACGGAATTTCATATATTAATAATCAGTTTTGAAATGGCTCCAATGTAGTGAGATCTCTTTGATTTGCCCCTTTTTTTCCTCACTTTCCATGTTGTTCTCTTTTTAGCCACTAACTTGTGTTTTGGGGAGAAGAACGTGTACACGTCTGAGGTTCTGGCTGTAGTGATGCAGCAGTTGATGGAGCAGACCCCTCTGCCCATACTGCTGATGCGTACGGTCATCCAGTCCCTCACTATGTACCCTCGTCTGGCTGGTTTCGTCATGAACATCCTTGCCCGACTCATCCTTAAACAGGTCAATGCACTGAACCCTTTATGCTAATTATTGCCTCAGTTTTTGTACATAATCTCATCATATTCATCTCATTATAATCTTTTGCTTATTGACTGATTGGCTGTTGGTTGATTGTACAGGTGTGGAAGTATCCTAAAGTGTGGGAGGGCTTTGTAAAGTGCTGCCAGCGCACCAAACCCCAGTCCTACAATGTTCTCCTCCAGCTGCCTCCACCACAACTGGCTAGTGTGTTTGAGCGGTGCCCGGAGATGAGAGAGCCCCTACTACAGCACGTTCACTCCTTCACCCCTCACCAAGTGCGTATCACAAAAGTTGCATGTTTTATCCCAAATAGGTTTTACCGTGGAAGTAAATGGTCTGTGTTATTGTTACACATTGTGTTTCAGTCTTAAGTACCTATTATAGTATAGTATATTGCATCCTTCATATCTCCAAAGAGTCTTTAGTTTTATCAGATTTATGAAAGACAGTTACAGCTATACCATTTCTCTCCGAAAAAACTCAGAATGCATTAAATAGCATTAGACGGCCACTTTAATGAAAACTATTGAAACAGTTTGAATTCATTAAAATGCAGCTGAAATTAAATCTAATTATTAATGAAAATGAGAAATGGCTATAAAATAAGTTTGAGAAATTAAAATATTTTTTTTTTACTTAAAGCTAAATAGAAATCTAAAAATGGCCAAAATATAATTACTAAAACTACAGCTAAAGTTAAACTGAAAACTGAAGTAAAAGTTGATTCAAATTATTAATATGTATTAATATTATAGCGAATAATATTCACTTATAAATTAATGTTAACAAAAACATAAAATTACTAAAACTTCAACTAAAATTGACAAAATATTATTGATATAACATTTATTTCTAAATAAAACCTTTTCTCAGAATTGCGTGATATATACTCGTAATTAAGAGTTATACACTTAGAACTGTGAGTTTGTCTCACAATTCTAAGAAATAAAGTCGCAATTCTGAGAAATAAACTCTCAGAATTCCGAGATATAAATTCACAATTCTGAGAAGATGTCAGTCTTTTTCCCCCTCAAAATTGGACTTTAAAACTCTTTTGCAGGTTTATATCTCCCAATTCTGACTTCATTTCTCACAATTCTGAGTTTATATCTCAATATTCTGACTTTTTTTTTTCACAATTGTGAGTTTATATCATGCAATTCTGAAGGAAAAAAGTCAAAATTGTGAGTTTTTATCACACAATTCTGACTTTATAACTTGCAATTGTGAGTTTATCATGTCAAAAAGCTCTAAAAAAGTTAAAATTGCGAGTTTGTATCTTGAAATTCTTTATTTTTCACAATTGTAAATTTATATCACGCAATTCTAAACAAAACATTTAGAATTTTGAGTTTTTATCTTAATTCTGTATTTCTTGCAATTGTAAATTCATATCATGCAATTCTAAAAAAAAATATTAGAATTGTGAGTTTTTCCTCACAATTCTTACTTTATTTCTCGCTATTGTGAATGTATATGACGCAATACTTTAAAAAAAATAGAATTGAGTTTTTCCTCACAATTCTGACTTTATTTCTTGCAATTGGGAATTTATATCATGCAATTCTAAACAAAAAATTTAGAGTTATTCGTTTTTTCACAGTTCTTTATTTCTTGCAATTGGGAATTTTTACCACGCAATTCTTTTAAAAAAGTGAATTGTGAGATCTGACTTTATAACTCAATCGTGAGTTTTTGTTTTACAATTGTTAGATTAAAAAGTCACAATTCAATTTTTTTTATTAGGTGTTAGAAACGGGCTTTCATACCATACCATGTAGGAAATAGTTTGTGTGTGTTAAGTGTTTTAGAGGAGAAAACTTATTGAACCTGTAACTTATTAAACCTTTTATACATATTTACTTCAAAATCATTTTGGTTTTAAATCTGTTGTTTTATTGTTTATGCAGCAAGCCCACATTCCAACATCTATAATGACCGTTCTGGAGGCCAACACCAGGAAGCCAGAACCAGAACCACAACCGGAAATTCATCATCCAGAAATAATAGAAGAGAGAGAGGTATGTTGCAATGAAACAGAAGTAGTGACAGATCTTTTTTTTCTGTTTTGTCATCAGACCTGGATTAAGAACACATAGGGCAACCCCAAAGGCCCCCTTCGTACTACCCTATCTTGGTGTCACAACGTTGTTTTTTCCCCCTTAAATCTCTAACACACAGGGATACAAGGAGTATGCATGCTAAATATTCTAGGCTATAACATGTTAAAAAGCATACATTCATTAACACCAGATATATGAGGCCAAAGCAAACATGTTTGTCTGGGTTACAATTCAGCCTGTCCAGCCCACATGTTTCTCCATAAATGTCTTTAATTTGGAATAAATCAATTATTTATTAATAAATAAAAGAAAACAGACACAAATAAAATCTTGATCGGTCTCTACAAAATACCATGAACATTAGAATTTTTTTTTTTTTATGTTCCTGCCATTGGATAATCCACCAAAGAAATGCTGACTTTCTTGCCCACTTATGTTCATTAAGGTGCCAGTACCAAGGCATATATCAATGCCTGCACCAGTATCACAACCAGAACCTCCAGCCCCTACACCTGTAGTGTTTGCTGAACCACTACCACCACCACCACTACAACAACAACAACAACAACAGATCCCACCCAGGAGGGAAGAAGTAGAAGAACCCATGGAGCAGGAAGAGACAGACCATGCTGCTGTGAAAATCACGCCTGAACCTCCATCGCAGGTAAAACATTTTAATCATCATCATTCATGGCACCCAAGCAGACAAATACAGGAGTAAACAGCACTGGCTGACCAATGACTTTAACCCTCAGCAGATGGAGGTGCCTGAGGAGGCACCACAGTCCAACTCCATTTCAGAGAAGCCAGACGAACCCATGGAAGAGTCAGCTGCGATGCCTGCGGATGTGGCTGAGGCTGACCAACCCAAAGAGGAGTCTGAAGATGTGGTTCCAGAAGCAGGAGAAAGCAGTGTGGACTGATACAATGTGAAAAAAGACTGAATGGATGCACTGACTGATGTTGTTTCTTTCTATACTGCTTTGTTCAGTGTACTATCTGTATGTTAGAAGTAAAAATTGAATATATTGGTTAATTTCTTTAGAGATTATGGTTAAAAAAAACGATTTTGTATGTGCCACAGTGTTTTCATTTCTAGAATAAAATGCCGTCTCCCAACAGTAAAACTGATTGGTCTCTGTTCTTTAATCTCATGATTATGATCATTTGGACCAGTGTTACTTTTAGTACTATATAGTGCATTTACAGTATTATGTTACTTCCTAAAAAAGTAACTGCTACTTAGTTACTTTTTATGGAAACTAATGTGTCACGTTAATTTTGCGTTACTTTTTAAATCTGGGGAAGGCTTGTTTGTTTGTTTTTGTTAAATGTAAAAGCCCCTTCACACCAAAAGCCTCAGGCTGAGAGAAAAGTAAATTCACAATTGTACAGTAAAACGCAGAAGGAACCTGGACCACAAAACCAGTCATAAGTAGCACAGGTATATTTATGGTACATATATGTACATTGTATGGGTCAAAATTATATTTTTCTTTTATGTCAAAAATCCTTAGGATATTAAGTAAAGATCATGTTCCATGAACATATTTTGTAAATTTCTTACCGTAAATATATCAACTTAATTTTTGATTAGTTATATGCATTGCTACTTCATTTGGACAACTTCAAAGGCGATTTTCTCAATATTTAGATTTTTTTTGCACCCTCAGATTCCAGGTTTTCAAATAGTTTTATCTCTTTCAAATATTGTCCTATCCTAACAAACCATACATCTATGGAAAGCGTATTTATAATGACACTTATGACTGGTTTTGTGGTCCAGGGTCACATATTTTCTTGTAAATTAAAAAGTAATGCATTACTTCACTAGTTACTTAAAGTAATCTGATTACGCGACTCGCGTTATTTTTGACAGCATTCGGCTTATCAGAATAAAGATGCTACCAGGCAACAAGTTTGTTGTAGTTACACCCCTGAGTCCATAGCAACGGAAGTGAGCTTCGGGAAATGCGCTGATGTTTGTGCTAAGCCGGTTTGATGTTAATGGAGATTTGCCATTAGAATAAAGGCTGAAAAATATACAGTTTACATTATTTGACGACAAGTTTGTCGTTTTGCTAAAATGGAGATGACCGAGGAAGCGTTGAACAATGAGAGACTGCAGGCTGCGGCGCGTTTGAAAGCCTTCATGATGAAGAACAGCACAAAAACAAACCTCAACCTGTAAGTACATCATTAGCGTCATACAGTATTATAGTCACTAGTTTACAAAAGCTGTTACAAAAATATGAGGATATTGCTTAAGTTTGAAGGAAGAATGTACAAAATGTGTTCTAAATTTGATACATTGTGATGTACATTGTGATGTAACAAATGTACACAAACACAAATGTCCAAATTTGAAGTGATATACATGAAGTCCATCCATTAAATATTTAATACTGATGCTCTTCGTCCAGATATGACCACTTCGTACGACTGTTAACCAAAGTTATGGATGAACGTCCAGAGAACGCAGTGGATGTGATAGAGGACATGAGTCGTGAGCTGAAAGGAAGTATCCTTCAGGAGAAGCAGGACACCTTGCGGGACAGTCCGTCCTCATCCGCGGCTCTGCTACTGGCCGAGCAGCAGAAGACGCTGTTTACGCGGACGGCAGGTGATGAAGGTGATCATGAGGAAGATTTGGTAAGATCTGGTATATTTTAGCAGTTAAAACCTAACAACCCTTTTTTGTATGCGTGAAATACTTGAATGCATGTCTGTGCTATTTTTCTTTAAAATACACTACCAGTCAAGCGTTTTTGCACACTAAGATTTTTAATGTTTTTTTTTAAGAAGTCTCTTCTGCTCACCAAGCCTGCATTTATTTGATCCATAATACAGCAAAATCAGTAGCCTAATATTGTGAAATATTTTTACTATTTAAAATAACTGCTTTCTATTTGAATATATTTTAAAATGCAATTTATTCCTGTGATCAAAACAAAATTTTAAGCTTTATTACTCCAGTCTTCAGTGTCACATGACCCTGCAAAAATCATTCTAATATGCTGATTTGTTGTTCAAGAAACATTTTTTTTATTATCATTATTATCAATATTTAAAACAGTTGAGTATATTACATAAATGAATACTTTTAATCAGCATGGATGCTTTAAATTGATCAGAAGTGATTATAAAGACATTTGTGACCCTGGACCACAAAACCAGTCATAAGGTTAAATTTGACAAAACTGAGAGTTATACATCATATGAAAGCTCAATAAATAAGCTTTCTATTGGTGTATGGTTTGTTAGGATAGGACAATATTTGACTGAGATACATCTATTTGAAATCAGAAATCTGAGGATGCAAAAAAATCAAAAAGACTGAGAAAATCACCTTTAAAGTTGTCCAAATTAGGTTCTTAACAATGCATATTACAAATCAAAAATTACATTTTGATATGTTTACAGTAGGAATTTTACAAAAAATCTTCATGGAACATGAACTTTACTTAATTTCTTAATGATTTTTGGCAAAAAAAAAAAAAAAAAAAAATTGACCCATGCAATGTATTTTGGCTATTGCTACAAATATAACCCAGCGACTTAAGACCGGTTTTGTGGTCCAGGGTCACATTTATAATTTTTTTTTTACAAAAGATTTCTATTTAAGATAAATAATGTTCTTCTCCACTTTCTGTTCATCAAAGAAACCTAAAAAAAACCTACTCAGCTGTTCAACAATAACAATAATCAATGTTTTTCTGAGCAGCAAATCAGCATATTAGAATGATTTCTGAAGGATCATGTTACTGTTAGTGTAAATGCAACATGATTTGATGTTTCTTCACGTTCAGATATTTTGGAGATATTCAGATATTTTAAATTTTCTGTCCCTACATTTTAAGTCCAGGTAACCAAAATGTAGAAAATGCAAAAAGGTCATAAAAAGTAATAACTTAGTCCATATGAACTGAGTGGTTTAATCCAAGTTTTGTAAAGAGATATTTCTTTTCATGATGAATACATTTAATTCCGTCTTTTATTCACATATAAACACATCATGGTAAACATGGAAACTTTAAGCTTCTGTGTTTACGATACGTGATGTGCTTTATATGTGTGTCAATCATTGTTTCGATGTAAATAAAAGTCTAAATTAAATCTGTTAATGATATACAGTAGTCAACATTCAAAAAAGTAGATCAAAAAAGGTAATCAAAGTTGTCCTAAGAAAAGAATGGGTATTGTCTTTGTTTTTAGGACATCCTTTATGAAAGGTTTTGATCCACTTCAAATGTTGACTACTGTAGTAAAAGTGTTTTTAAAAGTGTTTTAAAAAGTTGTTTGCACAAATATGTGAAAAAAAAATTTTTTTTTTCAATCCTCATTCTGAGCATCTGTGTAAAACAAGCTGTTTTAAGGGGCGGGTCCTTTAAGGCCTGTCAGTAATCAGCCACTGTTATGATTGGCTAACGTCATTGCATAGAAAACAATAGCAACACCCCCTAATTATTGCATGTGAGTGTTTTGACAACATTAAAAAAAAGGCAAAGCATTATGAAAACGTTTACTTACCATTTGCGATGCAGCTGCAGTCAGATCTATTACCACTTCATCTTTCAACAAATGTTTCTTTGTGAACTCTCCATAACACTGTGTGCTGTTTACAAAATGAACAATCCACAATCTGAGATGCCATTAAAAATAAACAAATACTTTTACTTCAGGATTACTGTAGATGGCTCCTATGGGCAGTTCAATACAATATTGAACCGTTTCTGTAATACATTCTCTCTCATTTCCAGGTGGAGTCTCCTCTACCGAATGTTTCAGAACTCGCATTTTTCTTTGAGCAAGCTGGTGTGGGTCTGGGGAGAGAGGAGATGCAGAGAGTATTTCTGGCTTTGAAACAGCTGGTGGACTCACAGTGTCTCCTGCGTTGTCGATTCTGGGGCAAGATCCTCGGCACACAGAGCAACTACCTGGTGGCTGAGGGGGAATTCAGAGAGGGTGAAGGAGAGGAGGAGGAGGGGACAGAAACACATGAGGATGAGGAGAGAGAGGAAGAGCCACAGGAGGATAAGGATGAAACAGAGCTGGTGGAAGCTGTAAGTCAGAAAATGGCAACGAAAGTAAACAAATCTACTACAAATATCATACTTTTTGGAGTAAAGATGGTTGCTGGATGAAATTCTGCTGTTGTCATTTCAATAGGAATCTGTGCGATCTGGAGTTTCGCTCACTTTCAAGTTCACAGGAATTCACTGAATTAAAGGGATAGTTCACCCAAAAATCACCCTCTTATCATTCCAAACCTAGATCTTTGTTCATCTTTGGAACACAAATTAAGATATTTTTGATGAAATCCGAGAGCTTTCTGGCCCTCCGTGACAAGGGTTCTACCACGTTCAAGGCACAGAAAGGTAGTATAAGGACATCGACAAAATAGTCCAAAATGGCGAAATTGTTGAATAAAGTTGTTTTCGTTTTTTTCGTAGCTTCATAAAATTATGGTTGAACCACTGATGCTACTGATTTTGATTGTGTTTCTGGTACCGTTCTGGACCTTGGACATGGACCTTCTCCTAGGCACCATTTTTTACTACCTTTCTGTGCCTTGAACGTGGTAGGACCCTTGCCATGGATGGTCAGAAAGCTCTCGGATTTCATCAAAAATATCCACATTTTTATTAGGGTCATTAGGGTGAGTAATTAATGACAGAATTTTTGGGTGAACTATCTATTTTAACAAAAGAAAGCTGCTTGCTTCGAAAATTAAAGTCTTTTTACCTGCAAAGTTCATATTACCAACTTGAACTTTGCTGCCCTCATGTGAAACGCATAGGTTCCTATTAAAAAAATATGAAAATAATGTTCACACTTGACAAAAGTTATTGAACTTTACGTGCAGGCTGATCCTCCTCCCAAATCGACATACAAGCCACCTCAGCCAGTGCCAAAGGAAGAAAATCACACTGGTGTCAACAAATACACTTATTTTGTGTGTCAAGAACCTGGCATGCCATGGGTCAGACTGCCGATGGTCACCCCCGCTCAGATCACAGTGGCGCGGCAGATTCGCAGGTTCTTCACAGGCAGGCTTGATGCTCCTGTTGTAAGTTATCCTCCCTTTGCTGGCAATGAAGCCAACTACCTGCGTGCCCAAATTGCACGGATCTCAGCAGGCACGCACGTCAGTCCTCTGGGATTCTACCAGTTTGGGGAGGATGAAGGTGAGGATGATGCACTGCGAGACAGCTTTGAGGAGAATCCAAGCTTTGAGGGCATCCATGTAAATGAGATGGCAGAGTCTTTGAATCTGTGGGTCCATCATGTACAGCATATACTTACACAGGTAAGAAACACTGTGGCTTCCAGACTTTTTTCGCCAAAATGGAACGCATATTTACACTGTCTAAAATCGTTCCCTATCCCTTATATAGTGTACTACATTCCAGAAAATACTAACTTTGTGAACAAGTGACCCATTTTAGCAGCAGCTTCAGTGTGTATTTATAGTATAGGGGGCAGGACACTTCAGATTCTAAAGAGTATTTGATTGGACAAAAAGTTTGATGAGAAGCTAAAGTGCAGGGTGATGTCATCAAAATCGTTGATTCATATTGGCAGAAGTTAGAGAACGTAAGTTATAAATGCTTATATCTTGTAAATGCAAATTTTATCAATTGTTTTAGAGCACATTAGTTTAAGCATAATCTTAAGGCTAACATATTCAAACTAAAAGCCAAAAAAAATTTAAATTGAAAATTCTGTCATTATTTACTCGGCCTCATGTCATTCCACACCTGTAAGGGGCCGTTCACATGTCGCGCCTAAAAACGCGTGGAAAACGCTAGGCGCGCCGCTTTCTTCCTCAACAAAGCGCTCGGGCACTTGCGCTTCGGAAGCGTCTGCCGTTTCTCAGCAACCATCAGCTGCGCTCTAGCTCCAAGCCTATGCGTCTCCATGCATTGTTTCTTCTATTAGCGTCAAAATAATGGGGTCTTGACAAATCATAAAGTTCAGAAAATCCCTGGACCACAATGATGAGCTGCTCCTCCATGTTTCTGCTGAGGTTTCAATGTAACGGAAAAACGTGAGGAAGCTGATTGGTTGGTTCATGTCACATGACCTGCGGTGCGCTTGCGGCATTTTGAAAAGTTGAGTTGCTTTTATTTCGATGCGGCGCGGACGCGCCTGGAAAAACGTACGGAGCCCCTTACGTCACCTGTAGAAGAAAAATAATTAATCCGTGGGGACGGTTTTGCAATTCGTTCCCTCAGTTTATAAACCGTACTCACGAATTCTTAAACTGTTCCCTCGGTTTAACAATTCGTGCCCACGGATTTCCAATCCGTGCGCTCAGATTTTGTAAACCGTACCCTCGGATTTTGAATCCGTACCCACAAAATCATAATCCGTGCGCACACTTTCGCAATCCGTTCCCACAGTTTGTAAACTGCTCTCACGGATTTGTGGCCCCGCCCCCAAATTCAACCAGGACACCTGTTTAAGTGCTGGATGCATTGTTTTGCATTTATTAAACTTTATTTCTCAGTAGGCTAAATGAGACTATGCAACACTGACAAAACAGAGTTTTTAGCTTTATTTTATATTAATCACCAATAGATTAGCTGCCAAAACATCATCCCCCGGTTTCACAAACAAGGCTTAAGCCTAGTCCTAGACTAAAATGTAAGTCCGAGCTGTTTCAACTAAAAGAAACTTGCACTGACTGATCTAAAATATATATCAGTGCCTTTGTTTTGTCTCAAGATGCACACCAGTAATATTTTTTTCTAAGCACGTTTATAAAAATTACTTAAATGTCCTAATTGAACTATGGGTTAATCCTGGCTTAATCTAAGACCTGTCTGTGAAACCGGGCCCATGTGTTTTAACCTATTGGTTATTAATGTAAAATAAACGATAAAAAGAAGCCTGTTTTGTAAGTGCGGTCATGGTACCAAAATAAAATAATAAGTGAAGAGCGCTGTTCAAACGGCTTTGTTTTATATAATAATATTTTTCAAAATATTACCTGAATTAAAAAAAAAAACGAGTTTTGGAGAGAAGGTAAAAAGCAATACAAAACAAATAATGTACAGGTTATGTTGCCATTCCTTTGCTCTCAAACTAAATGCAATGTAATAATAGGCCTTATTTAATAATAACATTAATAGTGCAGCATGCATCTAACTCTGGGTGAAAAGCTTATCATAATCACAAATCCGTGAGAGCAGTTTACAAACTGTGGGAACGGATTGCGAAAGCGTGCGCACGGATTATGATTTTGTGGGTACGGATTCAAAATCCGAGGGTACGGTTTACAAAATCTGAGCGCACGGATTGGAAATTCGTGGGCACGGTTTGTTAGTCCGTGGGCACGAATTGTTAAACCGAGGGAACAGTTTAAGAATTCGTGAGTACGGTTTATAAACTGAGGGAACGAATTGCAAAACCGTCCCCACGGATTAATTATTTTTCTTCTACAGGTGACGTAAGGGGCTCCGTAATAACGAGACCGCGTGCGTGTCGCGACCGCGTCGCTTCCATTATGCGCGAGCAAGCCGCGCGTCTCCATTTGAAATAACGATCTTGAGCGCGCAAAAGATGCTACATGTGAACGGCCCCTAAAACTTTCTTTCTGAGACCAAAAAACATATTTTGAAGAATGTTATTAACCAAAGAGTTTTGGTTCCCATTGACTTCTTTTGTATTTTTTGCCTCAATGATAACCAAAATTGTTTGGTTACCAACATTCCTAACAATAACAACAAAGAAAAGTCATACAGGTTTGGAATGGCATGAGGGTGAGACAGAATATTCATTTTTTGGGTGGACTATCACTATCAATTTTCTACTGGCATGCTGAAGCAAAAAATATGAATAAGCAACTTTTTTGGTGAAAGACATAATTTGCACAGTACTGTACATGTGTGAATGCTAGGGCCGCTGTGTGTGGGTAAACGTAACTAAGAAGTCTGCGAATGAGGTGGATGAAGATGCTGAGGAGGAAGAGAGGGAGGAGGAACCTGACGAGCCGGAGCCTGAAGTCGGGCCTCCTCTTCTGACGCCTCTGTCTGAGGATGCAAGTCAGTCACACTGCATTGCATTTACAATAAATATCCAAGCACAGTTTAAATGTTGAGCTATAACGCAGAATATGTTCTCTCCACAGAGATTAATGATACCCAACCTTGGAGCTCCATTATCTCCTCTAACCTCATTCCTCAGTTTTCCATTGCTGTGCTGCGCTCCAACCTCTGGCCTGGAGCTTATGCTTATGCTAGTGGCAGGTAAGAACCTTGCTTTTCAAAAGGTACAATACTTTTTCCACTGAAAAAAAAAAAAAAAAAACATTTCTCTGCTCCCTCTCAGGAAGTTTGGAAACATATACATTGGTTGGGGGATGAAATATATTGGAGAAGCCTTCACTCCAACCATTCTTCCACCTCCCCAAAATGAGTACCCCAGCGGGCCTGAGATCACAGAGGCCTTGGATCCTAGTGTGGAGGAAGAGCAGGCTTTGAAAGCTGCTCTGGAGGAGCAGACAGCAGCCCTGGAAGAGACAGAGGATCTGGAAGATGAGGAGGAAGATGATTAAAACAGACAAAAATAAACCTGCTTCAGAAGGTGTGTTGATGGTCAGTGCTTTTATACAAGTTTATACAGTTCCAGAACCCTGGGTGTTAAGACTTGTATGGCTTAATATAACGTAAAAGATTGTCTTTTACTAAAATATGTAGTAAACCTATAAAAGATTTACATTATTTAAAAAATTTACATTGTTTTATACATATTTTGGACTATCGGGTGCCATTATTTTGATTACTTACTTTGGTTGCACTCGGTGAAATACTGTCATATTTTTACGGCAAGACAACTCTGAATACACAACTTGGAAAATAAAGTACAGATACGATTCCACATTGTGCAGCTTGTAATTTTCAGTAAACGGGCAACGAGAGAAGCGATGTAAGTCTTCACTGCTTTCCTAGTTTATTGCTTATTTTACGGGTTGTGTTGCAGTAAAACTAGCGTTGCTCAGTGGCAGTAGCTCACCAAGTGCAAACGTTCTACATGATCAAAATAATGGCACCCGCATAGGCCAAAATATGTATATAACAAGAGTATTTTTTAAATAACATAAATCTTTCATGGGTTTTCTACTTAATATTTCAGCAAGAAACATTATTTATGTTATATTAAGCTATACAAGTCTTAATACCCAGGGTTTTCTTTAAAGAATCCACATCTAAACATTGATGTCAACATTGCTGAAATATTCATACTCAAAAATTGAGGGAATCAAATAATTTATTAGCTTTTTAAATCAGTTAAACATAAGTTTTGATGAGTTTAATGCATGCTTTCACTGCTTGCCTCCACACATTATACTTTGTTACACTTCATTTTTTTTTTGTTACGTTAAGCTTATTTTGCCATGCTTTTTTCCATGCTGAAGTTCATGTATTGGTTTATGACTAGTCATAAGCATCTGAACGTGTGCATGTAGATGAAATTGTCAACACAAAAAGCACTGAATTACAAAAATTAAAGTTAATAAATAAGAAGTCTATTAATTCAAGTTCCTTTTAGATAACAAACAGTATGACTTTCAATTAGGAGTCTGTTTTCTGAGTAGTTAAATATGTCAAATTACACTCAGCTTGATATTATCTTAAGAAAAACAAAAATTAAATTTTAAGCTGGTTCCTCAGGTATTTCATTTACTATTCATGATAAACAAATTGCACAGTTACCCAGTCCACCTTCAGGTAGAGTGGAAAGAGGACTGATACATCCTCACGCCCTGCGAAATACATTACCAACATGCAGATTCATTCTTCTGTGCGTGCTGGTACAAAAACCAAGATAATTTAAAGGGATAGTGCACCCAGAAATATAAATTCTGTCATTAATTACTTACCCTCATGTCGTTCCAAACCTGTAAGACCTTTGTTTATCTTCAGAACACAAATTGAGATATTTTTGATGAAATCGGAGAGCTTTCTGACCCTCCATAGACAGCAACGCAACAACCAAGTTCAAGGCCCAGAAAGGTGGTAAGGACATCAGTGGCTCAACAGTTAATTTGATCAAGCTACGAGAATACGCTTTGTACGCAAAGAAAAGGAATAAAGACTTTATTCAATGATTTTTTCTCTTCAGGACTTTCCGCCACCATTATTGAGAGTACCACGACGCATGCGTGTTCATACCTCTGCTCGGAGGTACTCTTAATAATGGCGAAAGACTGTCCTGGGAGAAGAAATCATTAAATAAAGTCATTATTTTTGTTTTCTTTGCACACAAAAAGTATTCTCATAACTTCAGAAAATGATGGTTGAACCATTAATGTCACATTTACTATTTTACTACAACGTCCTTACTATGTTTTCGTGCCTTGAAAAGTGTTCCAAATATGAGTGAAGGTCTTATGGGTTTGGAACGACATGAGGGTGAGTAATTAAAGACATAATTTTTTTAAGCTAAATTTATTATCAGTTTTTAGATTTTATTTCATTTAAGATCTAACTGAAGAAAATTAGTTCTTGATTATTTCCTCCATAGAGGAAAACAAGATAGCAATTAGTCCAGTTTCAGCTAGTCCAAGTTGATCATCACAGTTATGGAATTTTGCATTAATCTACAATTATCATTAATAATAAATAGTAGTAATAAATATTGACACATATAAGCTTTGCAACTAGGTGAGTAACAAATGAAAATCAAATGATCATTTACAACCATTAAATAACGACTGAAGCTACACATGCATGAATGGAAATGGTAAAACATAAATTAATTAGATTAATGAGTTACTACTTTTACAACAGAGGAATGTTGTGGTCAAAGCTTGTAACATAAATCTACCCACTGTTATTCTAAGACTTCACAGTGTTCTTTGGGATAAAAGTTACATTTCTTTGAATACAGTAGGGTTTGGGAGAAAAAGTTTTGAGAATGTGCATGTGACCTTCATTTTCATATATACGAATAAGTAATAAACACGGTAAGAAAGGAATCACTGTTAAGTGAGAGGAATGAGCTTGGAATCATGACTTCACATTAGCGAAGATCATTCTCCTCGTCTTGAATGGTCTTCTTGATTCTTAGTAACATGGTGGTCTGCCACTGATCAAGCCTGGTGATGGAGTCAAATTCTCTTACCTAGAAAAATAAAAGAAATCCAGAATTCTGCATGGAGTAATTCATTAATGAACTGAATATTTTAAGACAGCAAACAATATACTATGAGAACTTACTGCATCAGCATATGCATCAATATTCTGCTCTTCATGTGCACCGAGAAGTTTCTGTTTAGTGTGAAAAGCACAAACTTTGATTAATTACTTTGTATTTCCAAAAAGTAATCTCACAAAATGTTCAAGGACACTATGTACACTACTGTTGAAATGTTTGGGTTGGTAAGATGTTAATGTAAAGTAATTATTACTTTTAATCCACAAGGAACCAATAAATTGATCAAAAGTAACAGTTAAAGACTCACATTGCAACAAAAAAAAAATCAATTTCAACTTAATTTTGTTCTTTCCAACTTTCTATTTAAATAAAGAATACTAAAAAAAACTATCATCGTTTCCACAAAAATATTATGTAGCACAATTGTTTTTGACACTGATAATACTGAAGTATGTTTCTTGAGCAGCAAATTAGCATATTAAAATGATTTCGGAAGGATCATGTGACACTGAAGACTGGAGTCATGATGCTGAATATTCAGCTTTGCATCACAGGAATAGTTTTTTTAAACTGCTTCTGATTTAAAAAAAAAAATCTTAGCAGCTCCAAACTTGTATGGAATAAAATACAAAACAATAAGACAATAAACAGAGACAATGGAAACCTAATATCGAAGACACATTATGTAACTAAATGTATCAGAAAGAAAGACTCCAACCTTAAGAAGTTTGCACTCTCTAGCATCTGAGAAGGCAGGATACATTTCTTCATACTTCTGTACAGCCAGCTATTGAAGACAACAAGGGTCAAATAAAGAAAAATTGGAAAGTTACATATTAGTCATTGTAAATGTTTTCAGATTATGAAGAGTGTAAACATTCACCTTGCAGTTGAGCATATCCACACAGAAGTGACACAGCGCTGCTTTGAAGAAATGGTCCTTAGCACCATACTTCAACAGGGTAGTGTCCATGGAGTAAGTCCCAATCTGAGAGAAGACAACATGCCAATCAATATGAAGAATGAATGAGACATGAACACAGAAGATCAAATCGCACAGACCTGCTCAAATATTTCAATGGCTTTCTGGTACTGCTCCATTTGAGCCGCATAGGTTGCCACTTTGAGAAGACACTTGTTGGCCGCACTAAAGAGACAGAAAGAGTTTCAAAATACTAAATGAAATCATTTCATTACAACACAGCTTTTGTTGTCAAACTTAAAACACTTCTGATATAAAGACTATTGTAGAGTACCTGGCGGATTCCTCTCCTTTGTAATAATCTGCTGCCTGTTCATAATGAGCAATTGCCTGTAAACAAATAAAGTATTTTGGGCACAAATAATAGCATTTTTTTTTTTCTTTCACTTTCTTTTAAAAGCGTTTCTTATTTTGGTCATTGTATCATCTGGATGCATTAAAAAATTCAATACTTTGCAAAAGTTTGGGAGATGTAATTTTTAAAAACTTTTACTACTAAACATCACTGCAAAGTAAAATAACAGTTTACTATGAAAGTCTTATTAAGTCGAAATTATGATTTACTTAAGTCATAATTATGAGATAAAAAGTTGAAATTATGACAAGTCATAATTATGAGACAAATTATGAAATTATGACTTAATCTGAAATTATGAGATAAAGTGGACTTAAAACATTTTAATTGAGAAATTCAAAACGTTAAAGTTAAAATTATGATTTTTAAAAACAAAATTATGAGATAAAAATGACAGAATGACTTAAAAGTCAAAATTATAACAAAAAAAAAAATCAAAATTTAGAGAAAGTCTTAAAATGTTGAAATTATGACTTACTAAATCGAAATTATGACTAGAAGTCAAAATTATGACTTTAAAAAACAAGATAAAAAGTCAAAATTATGACCTAAGAAATAATTATAAGAAAGTCAAAATTATGACTTAGATTAAAATTACGAGATAAATCAAAATTATGACTTATAAAGTCGAAATTATGACTTAAGTCATAATTGCGAAATAAAGTCAAAATTATGAGATAGTCGAAATTATGACTTAAAGTTGAAATATGACTCAAAAAAATTTAATTATGAGATAAGTCAGAATGACTTATAAAGTCGAAATTATGAATAAATCGAAATTATGACTTTAAAAAAATTGAAATTATGATTTAAAAAAAATTTAGATAAAGTCGAAATTACGACGAAGTCTAAATTTAGATGAAGTTGAAATTACAAAAAAAAATCGAAATTGAGCGAAACAGTAAAATTATGAATCAAAATGTAAAAATTATGACTTATAAAGTCAAAATTCTGAGTTACTATGTCAAAATTATGACTGAAGTCAATAATTATGAGATATAATGTTGAAATTATGACTTTAAAATGTAATTTGCAAAGCTAAATTTTCAGTAGCCATTACCCCAGTCTTTAGTCACATGATCCTTCAGAAATCAATCTAATATACAGATTATAATATAATATTATAATATAATATACAGAAACATTTCTTATTATCAATATTGAAAACGGTTGTGTTGCTTTCAGGAAACCCTAATTTTGTCAGCACTCTGTGATTAACAGAAACTTAAAAAGAAGAGCATTTAATTGAAAAACAAATCTTTTGTAACATTATAAACATATCTACTTTTAATTTTGATCACTTTAATGCATCCTTTGCTGAATAAAATTATTCATTTAGTATCTCACTGACCCCAAACATTTGAAAGGTAGTGTATTTTTATACTCCTACTGTCTCCTTCTGTATATTGATCTGAGCCACGTATTGATAAATGTGCACCTTTACATAAATAGATGAATTCCCACTTACTTTATCTATATCCAGTAACTCAGATTCATAGATTTCAGCAATAGATATGTGGTGTTTCGCGGCAATGTGGAAACGTCCCTGTGAAAACATAATCAGAAACCCTAATCAGAAAAGTGTATTGCCATAAAAAAGGAAAAACATTTTGAATAGCATTTAAATTTGAATGCATAATAATTTCTCACCATGTCTGTGTAGATATCAATGACCTGACAGAAACAGCTTATCGCCTCTGTGTAGAAAAGTTGCAGAAGAGCCATAATACAATTACAGACACTACATACTGAAAGACTTTCATTGCACATAATGTAAAAGTAACAATGTGAGCTGTACCTTGAGGATCAGCCTTTTTAAACGCATTGCCAGCATCAAGAAAGTTTACGGCTGCGTTGTGCTTGCTTTCCACCTGTAAATGCAGTCGTGCAGCTTTGCAGAAAGCATCTCCTGCAGCTTGAAGAGGAACAAAGCACCAATACAAATCAGACATGCTTATTGAACACCCTCATATTGTGGTGCAAAAGTTGCCTTGTGTCGTACCATTCCAGTTCTTGGCCATCTTGAACATGTTGGCAGCTCTCACGTACAAGTCACAGGCCTCCTCCACCTTGGAGGAGCTCCTACAATGAACAAAAGCAAAGGGGAGGTTCATTCAGTTCAGTTGAGTGAAACCGATAGGAGGCGCTATTAGCAGCGTTCGCCCGCAATCACAAAACGTGTTTCCAGACCTGATATGGCCAACATGAAGCAAGAGGAGACAGAACTCAGTGTGAAAACACAGGCCCGATATTGCTCTGTAGCCTGGAAGTACTACATCAAAAATGAGAACAATGCCACTGTTTACTGCAGGTTGTGTAAGACGACCTTTAAGTTCTCTTCAAATACAGCAAACATGATAAAACACCTTAGAGTGAAACATCGACTCAACATCCCCGCTGTAGCCAACGGCGGCGAAAGACTGTGCACGGAAGAGCCGAGCGAAGGCAGCATGGGTGAGTTTCAAAAGTGTTCAATCAGGGCAAAAACAGCTAGATATATCCCTGTGCTTTGGTTTAGAGTTGCGTATGAATGAAAGCAAAAGGGACGCGCTACATTCACCGCGCACAACTATGTTTATAATAACGCTTTAGACGTGCAATGCGATGCTACCTGGCTAACTGGCTTATTTCACTTTTGTGCAAAGTCTGTGGAGTGGAAAAACAATCTCTGGTGGATTTTAGACAGGTATATGCGAACAACATTGTATTACAAATAATGCATTTTCAAAAGTATTGCTTATCCATTATATGTTAATTCAATTTATATAAACATTGCATGTTGCAAACGAATTGTATTTGATACCTATTGTTTTAGTTCGATTTTAATATCCAAGATTTGCACATTCAATATCGCAGAGGTGAAAAAACACCATTAAAGGATTTACCCAAAAAACGATCCGAACAGCGAATGCGACGTTTTCATTTTCTTGTCTGCCTCAGCCATGATGGCCATTGCTTCCTTTTCTTTTCCAGAATAATCCATTTTGTTGGTTTAAATTTGAGCCAGGCTGTAGGGAATGATATCCAAGCAATATCCCATTCACATCGCCTGAATTCAAGTTATTTGTTTTATTGACACATCATGCGGAAATCGGAAGTAAATTCGCTAAGACTTTGGGGGTTGTCGCAAAATACATGATTTCTAAAGAAACGAACTTGATGTTTACTTTATTACTTATGAGTAGTTATCGGTTAATACATACATGTTTATAATTCTATATCAAGTTATATATTTCTTCTATTAGAGCAGTGTCGAGCAGTTATAAATATATATAAATGTGACTGATTTACTTTATTCGCTTTTCGTGACTGTTTATAACTTACCCTGATACCCTAGTGGCCACCAAGCCAAGCACATCCAGTGTGTAGGTCGCAAACGCGCGGAGGATGTGCAGGAATACTGAGATTTTATTTTATGTTATTAGTAAGATGTAATTTATTTTTCGACACGAAAATAAATTAGTTATATAAGTCAGCATTGCGGAAGCGTGTGCTTTTTAGTGGTTTGTAACACACGAGCTGGAAGAGAATGAAACCTCAATGGCCCTTGTGCTCGCCCGGAAGAACATCCAGTGACGTTTGATGTAAATAATAGCGGAATTGTTTCATTAGTATCATATTGCATGGCTATTGTTCTCTGGCTAAACGCTTTTGTAACGAGCAAAAGAGGGTTGCGTCTGATATGGAGTCATTATCTTGATACGAATCTTATTATCAATTCTAAATGTTCCCGCTAAAAACGAAAAAAAAAGGTTGATTGTCTTTCTGTGACAAGCTATACGTATTTTGATCAACAGTGTTCTCTTATTATTATTATATAAACAGTTTTATCAACGAATAATAACAACAACATAAAATAATACATGGAAATGTGTGTTTGTAGTTTTAAAAATATTTTTAATATAAATTGCAAAATATGTGATAACATTCTGAAATGGTGTCAAGTCCCAGAATAAGGAAATCACCTTTTCCTCGCCTATAACTACATTTTTATAGTATTTTACTGTTGCATTTTTTGCATCAACAGTCAAACTTTTTTAACAGTAAGATTTTTAATGTTTTTAAAATAAGTCTCTTCTGCTCACCAAGCCTGCATTTATTTGATCTAAAGTACTGCAAAATATTTTCTATTTGCACATATAAAATGTTGTTTATTCTTGCAATTTCAAAGCTAAATTTTTAGCATCATTACTTAAGTCACATGATCATTCTAAAATGTTCAGAAAACATTCTAATATTCTGATTTTCTGCTCCAAAAACATTGTTGAAAATGGCTAAGTAGATTTTTTTCAGGTTTCTTTAAATAGACAGTTTATAAGAACAGCGTTTGTCTGAAATCGAAATCTTTTGTAACATTATAAATGTCTTTATCATCACTTTTGATCAATTTAAAGGATCCTTGCTAAATAAAAGTATTAATTTGTACAATAATGTAAGGAAGATATTATACAATGTATAATGTAAAGCTTTTTTATTTCAGATAAATGCTGATCTTTGTAATCATCAATTTTAAATATTGATAACAATA
Organism: Garra rufa; assembly: GCF_049309525.1. NCBI lineage: Eukaryota > Metazoa > Chordata > Actinopteri > Cypriniformes > Cyprinidae > Garra > Garra rufa. The sequence continues at coordinate 18,205,248 of NC_133365.1, forward strand.
ATAATACATGTTTCTTGAACAGAAAATCAGCATATTAGAATGATTTCTGCAGGATCATGTGACACTAAAGACTGAAGTAATGATGCTGAAAATGAAGCTTTGATCACAGGAATAAATTACATTTCAAAATATATTCAAACAGAAAGCAGTTCTTTTAAATAATGATTTTTTTTTCACAATATTACTGCTTTTACTGTATTTTGGATCAAATAAATGCAGGCTTGGTGAGCAGAAGAGAAAAAACATTTAAAATGTTCTTTAAAAAACATTTAAAATTTTACTGTTCAAAATCAAATTACAGCCAGGTCATTTCTATAATGACCAGCACAATCTACCGAGAGCAGCACAAATTACTGCCTGCTTTAAGACGTTTTTTTTTTTTAGGTATTAAAATAATGGTGCAAATACCAGTAATTTGACAAGCGCAAACGTTAGTAAATCGTCTTGCACGATTCAATTTAATACTCTCCTCCCATAAATTTTGCATTTGTAAGGGAAACTCCTACAAATGCATATTCAACAAGGTCAGATGCAAAAATAACTGTCAACACCTTTTCAGCGCTAATTCTTCACTTTGCATCTTAGGAAATCCTGACAGTACTATTTACTACAGTAAAGATGGTTGTAGGCTGTTAGTAAATCTTGCCATAAGTGTACTAGTTGCATAATTACCTAAGTTCCTGTGACATACATTTAAAAATTAAATTTGTTCAATTTTATCTTTTACCACAGACATGGATCTCCCACCTCAAAGGCATCCAGGAAGTCTCAACGGTACAACACTTCGTCGGAGAATGCAGCGTTTTTTGCCATTTTCTGATCGCCGCACATCAAAAGTGTGGAACCACTACACTCAGTTAAGTCTGCATCGTGTCGAGTGCAATCATTGTAAGAGACAGCTTTCCTTTCACAACAGCACTACTTCTATGAGAGAACACTTAGGACGCAAACACAGCATTCGGGAAGGAGCAGTGGCCCCTCACAACACAGCAGGCATCCCCACTCCTGCGGCGTTGCATTCTCACCTTCAGACCTCTTTACTTGGTAACAGGTGTAACACCACAGGCAATGCTTCATTTCAAGCAGTGCTACCTGTTACAGTCAAAGAAGAGCAGGAAGAAGTACTGGCAGCTGAGCTGGCCGAGACCAAACCTGCTCGGACCACATACGCCCCTGACTGTGCAACGGGAAGCGGTACTTCTAGTTCACATGCCATTGCGCACCAAGATACAGATATGGGCTGTCTAATGTATAATTTCCCTGCTGGGGAGATGAGCAGCACTGCTGGAGGCAGCAGCAACGTCCGGAGCGGCACAAGAGCCTGCAGCAACAAGCGCGCAGAGGTGTTGACTGATCTTATCTTGGAAATGGTCTTCAGAGACCTTCAACCATTGTCTGTGGTGGAAGAGAGAGGGTTCAAACTCTTACTGAGTTGCCTAGAGCCTAACTACCCTGTCCCTTCCCCATCACTGCTTGGGAGTCTACTTTGGCATCGCTACCATATTCTCAAGCAATGCCTTCAGCAGCATCTGCAGACAAGTCTAGCTTCTCATTGTCTGACTATGTGCACTGAATACTGGCGATCCGTAGATGGATGCGGGGTTGATGGAGACGGTCAGTACTACCTCACAGTCAGCGCGCATTTTGTCGATTCTCACTGGCGCCTGGCACGTTGCGTGCTCGAGACCCGACCTATAGCAGAATTTAAAGGAAATCCCTCTGAGAGAGGGCCAGCAAGCTTTGCGGACACCTTGAGAACAGTCCTCTCTGAGTTCCAGCTTTCGGAGAACTTTGTTTACTGTGTCGTGCACGACACCCCCAGTGGATCTGAGTCCAGGGGGCAGGAGAATATGACCATCGATCAGGAATATCAGCAAGAATTTGCTGGTCCCAGTCATCCTCCTCCTAGTAATCTCCCAGAGGGATGGGCACCGCTGCTTTGTGCAGGACAAGCCCTGAAACTCTGTGTCCAGGAAGGACTTTGTGTGGAGACTGTCAGACAAGCTCTGGCAGATGCCCGTGCCATCGTCCTACATTTCCAGCACGATGTGAATGCTTCTACAGCACTGAGCCAGAAAGCAGATGCTGTTAATAAAGAATCCACATGCCTGGTCTTGAACGACCCAGGGCGTTGGACCACCACCATAGAGATGTGCGAGAGTCTGCTGGAGCTCAAGTGGGTAATAAGTTCTGTCCTAGAGGAGCAAAAAGTAGCAGCAAATCTGGCAGATCACCAGTGGCGTCTTGTGCATGAACTAGTTCCTGTGCTCAAAACAGTTCGCATTGCGGCATCGTTTTTGAGCGAGGACATCAACGGACCCATTTCAGCTCTAATGCCATGTCTGCAAGGAGTGTCTCGGCTCCTGGGACAGAAAATTGCAGAGTGTACCTGTCCAGTGGTAAGGGGAGTCATGGAAAGAATTCGTGCAGGAATGGACAAACGTTGGAGTTTGAGTGACGAAGACGCTCTTCTGGACTCCCCTGCCGTATTGTCCTCTTTCCTGGACCCACGTTTTAAAGAGTTGCGGTTTCTCAGCCCACATGCTCGAAGTAAGTTGCACGACAAGGTGAAAGAGCTGCTATCCGTTCAGGCTTTCACAAGCAGCGAAGGAAGAAATGGAGAAAGAAGACGAACCATGCAAATGGAAGAGACTGTGGATGAACGTGGAGAACCTGAAGTTTTCGGATTGGATGATTCCTTGCCAATTCCTGCAATGGCTTCTTTGGATTCTCCTGATTCATGTGGCTCGGTGGAGGAAGGTGACAGCGTTGAGCTGCAGCCAAGCGAGCCTTCTGTCGCCGTATCATCTCCTGAACAGGTCAATGAAAATGCGCTTGAGGTTGGATCGCCTTTTAAGAATACCAGCGACCGTAAAAGACGTTCTAGTGGGACTAGTATGACCTCGCCGCTCAGAGGAGATATACAGCTTGCGCCTCGCATACGGATGAGTCCTCTCCCACAAAGCATGTACGATATACTTCTAGGTGAGGATCCTACTGAGCGAATGCCTGAGATTCACCAGCAGCTGGAGAATTACATAGCAGAGCCACTTTGCAGGCGTAGCCTCTCGCCCCTGCAGTGGTGGCGCAACAAGGAACATCGCTTTCCTGCTGTGGCCAGACTGGCACGGAAATACTTGTCCATACCTGCAACTGCTGTTTCTGCCGATCGGGCCTTTGCCCCTAGGGAGTCTCCGGTGACCCAGAGAAGGGCCACATTGGGATCTAAACACCTTGACCACATTTTGTTTCTTCATCAGAACACTGACTATGTGGATCAGCTAAAAGGCGGTTCATCTGCGCGTGAAATTGAGTGGAACACTGTAAGTGGAAATCAAAGCAGAGAAAGCCTTTACCAGACTCTAGTGTCCTATGAAAGTAAGGTTCGTGTGCCTGAGGAAGAGTCGTGATCACTGTTTATGTACGTGTGTACAGTCACGTTAAAGGGATAGTTCACCCCAAAAACGTCAATTCTGTTACCATTTACCCTCAATCACTCACCCTCTGAAAAAAAGGCTATGGAAGTCAAAAGTGTTTCTGTGTTTAACAAAAGAAATTAATACAGGTTTGAAATAACTTGAGGGTGAGCAAAAAGTGACAGAATTTTCATTTTTGGGGCAACCATACCTTTAACGGTTTCTCTTTACTAAAGGTTGCCTTTCAACCATTGTCACATCCCACAATAAGCTCCTTTAATATCCTAGTTATCTGATGACTATCATAATCAACGGGTTTAAACGCAAGGATTACGATAAAAGATAAACACCCTTACACTGCTATGTAAATAGGTTTTGAAATAACACATTCCTTTTGCAAGGAATTTGTGACACTATTGTTTAATATAGTCTTTGGTCTCTAAGAGGTCTGAGGATTTGTTTGGTCATTGTCTTGTGACTAATGTAGATACTGTTTTACTAAATCTGTTTTACTACGTTCTTAACTTGTCTCTAACGCATTACACATTTATGAGCACATGAGCAATCATGCTACTGTTCTGAGTATCAGCATCAGACATCAGGCCGACTTTATCTCTGCGCAATTTGGATACTCTGTTCTGGAACACTGAGAAATCAAATTCAGGCAATCAAATTCCAGGCCATAAAGTAACTGTTGTATTATTGATTTAATCTGCATATACTGTTACTGTAACGATAGTATTGTCACTTTACAAAATGTAGTAGGCATTACAAGGAATGCATTGTCAATCTCATGCATGCATTTCAATGTTATCGCTTCCTCCTTTATATTTATGGAGGATATGTGCATTTAAATGAGGTGTTGTCTTTTTCATACTTGCAGCAGTAGAATTTACAATGTATTCTATCGGTAGCATGTTCAGATTAAAGTGTTCTATGAAATCTATGAAAGTCTGGGAATTACCAGTGGAAAATGGTGCTTTTCAGTTCTCATTTATTTTGTATAACAAGTTGAACAATACTAGTAAAACATTTGTTCTTTTAGAACAGCAAAGGAATGCTTAGACAACCGAAACAACTTTTGTTAATAAACGGCAAGTATGTTATGCATTGACATTGTGTTATACATGGACATCATCAGCTGTTTTAATGGCATTAGTAAAAGTGCAATTTAATAACCTTATTATAGGTTACATGGATTGTAGATTATGTTGAATGGAAAATCATCAGAACTGTAATCTGAACTGAGAAAAAAAAAATCTGAACCCAAACTTAATGTTGGTTGAACAAACAGTTGAGCAAACATACCAGTATACCAAATATACCAGTCTGGTACTTCAAATAGTGTTAATATCAGTGCCTTGTGCACTTCATAAAATTTGAACAACAAATAAACAGTTGGAAAAAAAAAAATCCACTCTTTTAATGAGAAGGTAATTTTGGTTTTCATTTATGCCTAATTTCAAGTTCCATATTATTTGTTGTACAATGAACTGAATATTTAATGTAATCTTAAACCCACTACAGCACTTTAGGAAGGATTTCAGTTCACTTTAGTCTTCTGCTCTGACCTGTGTCATTGGTTGCCCATTGCCATTTGGAGTTTCTGTCCTGACTGAGGGGGAACTGTGGCTCTTCACATCTCTGTTGGATTTAAAGGTAAAAATAATTTGAATGCATCACTTTGAAATTTGTGGACTAATATTTATCTATAGAATGAAAGTGGTTTGTTAATTGTTTCATGTCACGGCTGGTTAGAACAAACAAACAAAACAAAAAAAAAACCTGTGTCATAAAAATACCTATTATTAATATAAGATAAGAGTAAGAGGACAAAATCCTTAAACTATTATTTTTAGCTTGAGATCACAAAATGAAATATTTTCTGATGGTGTTACTCCATGAATTTGAAGGCATGTAAATCACTCTGGGCAGCTGTTGTCTTCTGTCCTGTGTTCCCATTTATCTGCTCAGGCTGGTGCTCTTGTGAACATCTGAATTCCTTTAGGAAAATGGCAGTACGTAAAGACAATTTTCACCACAAATTTTTTTTTAGATGGTTTTTTTTTTTTTTTTAGATGGTTATTTTATCCCTGTGATCGATCAAAGCAAAATTTTCAGTATCATTAATCTAGTTTTCAGGATTCTTTAATGAATAGAAAGATCCACAGATTAGCATTTATCTAAACCAAAAAGCTTTTGAAACGCACACTATACCATTCAAAATCTTGGATTTGAAAATCTTTCTTTTTTTTTTTTGGAAAGTTAACAAATTTATACTTTTATTTAGCAAGAAAGCTTTAAATGTATCAAAATTTAAGTTGATCACATTGTTACAAAAGATTTCAGTTTCAGATACAGTAAATGCTGTTCTTCTGAAATTTCTATCCATCAAAGAAACCTGAAAAAAATTCTACTCATTCATAAATGTTTTTTGAGCAGCAAATCAGAATATTAGAATGATTTCTGAAGGATCATGTGACACTGAAGACTTAAGTAATGATGCTAAAAATTCAGCTTTGAAATCACAGGAATAAATTACATTTTTAAATACATTTAGTTATTTTAAATAGTAAAAATATTTTTAAATTTTACTGTTTTTGCTGTACTTTCACTAAACTTTTGACTGGTAGTGTATATGCATATGTAATAACTAGGGCCGGGACTCGATTAAAAAAATTAATCTAATTAATTAAAGGCTTTGTAATTAATTAATCGAAATTAATCGCATTTTAATCGCATATAAATATTTGACCTGAGAACAGTGAGAAGTAAGTTTTTTCATATGGATTTTTAGTATACCATTGAAGAATGACTGAATACATAAGCTTAAGCAACAAAATATTGTTTATTTTTGTTCAACCTAGTCCAACAGACCAGTGCAATATTGCCATTAAGTGTAGCAATAGGATACAGTGTTTCCCCTAGGTTTCCATACTTTTTTTTCTCGGTACTTTACCCTACTTTGTGTAATAACGAAAACATTTATTTCAGTGAAAAAATAAGTCCAAAACTCTCTATTTTAACATTTTGAACAATAGGGCTTTACAATCTTTTGCTATTTTTTTTTTTAAAGAAATTCTTGTGTGTTTTAATTTTTCTCATAATCAAATGAAAGCATAAACATTTATTTATTTATTAAAATAAACCTTTTTTAATTTTTGGCAAACAAACAGAGGTTTGCTGTTAAAATCAATAAATAATAATTTAACATTTAAATAATAATTGTAGTATTTTTTCTACAATTAAGTGGTTAATCTTGTTGTTATATTTATTTTTTATCATATATATAGTTTTTTTTGTCAATTATTTAAATAGGAATATTGTTCTGTTTCATGTTAAACCGTACTTTTATTTTGACAGGTTGCCGTGAAGTTTCTGTGTGTAAAGTATGATATGATGCTAGTTAGTATGCGTGTAGTAAAAAAAAAAAAAAAAAAACACGTCACCACCATTCATACATACAGATACAAACGGAACATGCAGGATTCATATTAAAACGGTCTTTTTGCATTTCAGTTTTGACAGACACAAGTCCATATTGCGATTTGATTTAAGTGACAGACCAACTTTTGATTAATCAATCCAAAAATCGACGAATTTACGTGGCATTCCGCGCTATAATAAATTCGTTTTTTATGAATGGAGTCCGCGATCCAGTCCGTGTTTTATTGGAGGAGACATTGTAAACGCGCCCCCCTAAAATAATGGTAGGGGAAACACTGGGATATTTAGAAATATAATAGCCTACATTTCAGAAATTCTGGTACCCTATAGGTAGGTAGACCTTCTGTAAAAGCATTGAGGTGATACTTGAGGCTCGATGTGCTAGTTGGTGCTCCAGTATAATCGGTCCGCCGAAACTCATCCAGTGAGAAACGTTCCGCGGTGCATAATTAAGTGCGATTTAAAATGCGTTAAAAAAAATTAACGCGTTATTTTTGTGTAATTAATTAATCTAAATTAACGCGTTAAAGTCCCGGCCCTAGTAATAACCAATTCATGTGTACATGTACTGAAATGAAACTTACAGAATTCTTTCCACCTTCATCCTTTTTATTTGTGGCTCGGACACACTGCTTGAACTTTTTCAGCTTCTTCATGTTATAGTAATACTCCACACACTGGGATACTGATTTTGTCTGCAACTACAATATAAACAGCAATTTAGTATATTTAGAGACTCGACTTTGTAGGCTTGTTAATAACCACACATTTAATCAAAAACCCATTTAAAGATCAAGAATTAGGGATTTATCAGTATGTCATCTATTATCATTTCTATTATGGATGTTAACAATATATCAAAATTGTGCTATTCTAGCCTATTAATTTTAAGATCTCTGCCAGCATATGGTGAAAAGTCCCATAGATTGACATTGAATGAGGGACACTGGTTACCACTGAAAATTAATATATATATATTTTAAATAACTTTTTTCTAAACTTTCATACCACATGATGAATCAGTTGAAAGTCCTTGTTGTGGTCAATCAGAGCTTTCTTAAACACTTTCATCTCCGGCGCTGTCCAGTGGTCTGACCCTGCCAATTACAATGAGCAAAATCATGTTTACAAATGACTTACGAATGCTTAATATATTTGGATAATAAAAAAGTTTGTACCTGTGTAGTGGTAATCATTCAGATGGTGCCAGGAGGTCCGAAAATCTCCTCTCATTAAGAGTAAATCCATTGCTGCCTGACAGTAGAATAACTGAGCTCTATTAAACAAACCTATATAAATAACCCACTCAGTATGATGAGTAAGCTCACCATTATGTTTCCTTGAACTTCATGAAGGCAGTGAAGAGCAAATTCGATGTTGGTGCCTCCGCCTGGTAGCACACTGGAACAGCACAGGTCTAACAGCTCTGTGACTAAAGCACAAAAAGGTGATCGTTTTTAACCCTTTACGCATGCTTAAAATCCAAAAGACAGAAGTTGGGTTTAACCTTTAACTTTATGTAAAGTTTAAATATAAGATAGTTACATTTTGCAAAACCTAGGTACATCCAGTGGTCTAAACCAGTGGTTCTTGACTCCACGGGTTCTTATTTTCCATAACCCCATTAGGACCCCATGACTTTTTCAGTTGTTCATGATTTACTGAATAAGGATCTTAAAAAATATTTTGTCCTCAAAATTTAAAGTCCATAAAATATTTTGAAACCTAGCATAACTAGACTAACTAGGCTTTCTAATGTATTTAGGTTTTTAAATGCCTTTCTGTACCTTGTTTATTTATTCAAAGTGTAATTGTTCACTGGCTATATATTTTTTTTATTCCTGGCAGGTGATACTATGAGACCCCTACTGTGAGAGTATGTTGGTGTGTTTACCCCTTTGTTGTGTTTCTATGTTGGTAGAGAGATCTTTCCAAGGAGTCCAGACGAGTTGAGCGGGATGCTCTTCATACAGCATGTACAGCGTGTCCCGCACTGGGGGGATCTCTGCTTGAAACCGTGAACCCACGTTAATCTTCCTAAATGGCACGAGAAACTGACTTGTAAATGAGAGAAATGTAAAAAAAAAGCATGATCATCTGTATCTAGGTAATTAATTCAATTTTTTTTATTTACTTTTAAAGCTATACTCTTTTTTTTGTTTGTTTTTTTGCTTTTCCTTGTCAAATTAATCAACTGTAGCAAATTCTGTATACAGGACATAACAATAATATTAAAAACACAATATTCTTATTTTCATATATATTAAGAGCCAATGGAACCATGCACTGTAATGTGGTTTAATTGTGCGAAACCCATCAACAAACAATATTGTTTGTAATTCCTATAATCTTATATACAGTTGAAGTCAAAATGCATGTTATTTTTTATTTACTACTGACTTTAATAAGATACACTATATTGCCAAAAGTATTGGAACACCCCCTTCTTTAAAACAGAAAAAGGCACTTCTAAAACTGTGGCAACAAAGATGGAATCATAATTCATGTACTTAAAAACTGCATTTCCATCTCTGTTGCACCAGTTCTGGAAGTGTCTAAAATGACTGTATCCATATGTACAAGTCAATGGTGTTTGGTGATGAGTTTTTGGCTCAAGGTCTGCATTTAAAGTCACACCAGAGGTGTTTATCTGGAATTAGGACTTGGCTTTATGCAGACCAGTCAGGTTTTTCCACACTGACTGAATTAATCATTTCTATTTGAACCTTGCTTTATACACAGAGGCATTGTCATCTTAGAATAGAACAGGGTTGTGTCAAAACTGTTGCTATAAAATTAGAAGAACGCAATTCCCTAGAATATCATTATATGCTTAAACATTAAGATTTATGCTTATGGAAATTACTAAAGTAGTTAAACCGGTTCATTAGAAGGGGGTGTCCCAATACTTTTGGCAATATAGTGTATATTCACATAAATTACTATATAGTCCACAACAGAAAATAGTAGTTGAATTTGTAAAAATGACCCCGTTTAGATACGCTTGATTCTTAATACTGTGTTGTTACCAGAATGATCCACTGTTGAGTTTTTTTTCTTTTTGGTGATAGTTTTGAGACCCTTGTTTGTCTTGAACAGTCTGCTGTTCTTCAGAAAAAATCCTTCAGGTTCCACAAATTCTTTGGTTTTTCAGCTTTTCTTTTTATTTGAACCCTTTCCAATAGGGCTGTGCAATATATCGAACGATATTGTGAGGCGCGTTTAGTCAATGAAGCCGGTGCTTTGATTAGTAGTAAATCTCCATCACGTGCGTTCCGCTCAGGTTCCGCTGGAGCGGCAATTGATACACAGAGACGTAAATCTCTGACAAGCTACGCCATATCGAGCTTAATATCGCATTCGATATTTAGCGCGATATGGCGTAGCTTGTCAGAGATTTACGTCTCTGTGTATCAATTGCCGCTCCAGCGGAACCTGAGCGGAACGCACGTGATGGAGATTTACTACTAATCAAAGCACCGGCTTCATTGACTAAACGCGCCTCACAATATCGTTCGATATATTGCACAGCCCTACTTTCCAACAATAAGTGTATGATTTAGAGGTCTGTCTTTTTACACTGAGGACAACTGAGGGACTTCTTTCTTGACACTCACTAATGCTCCAGAAAGAAAAGCGATGCATTAAGAGCTGGGGGGTGTAAACTTGCATAGGGGAATTTAAACAGGATTCTCTAGATCAAAATGTTTAAGATCAATCAGTCAAGTGTACTCAATTTTGCCTGGTATTACATTATAAAAAGTAGTGTTTTCCTATCATAAAAAGAAAATATAGAGACCTATGATGCACAATAGATAGATCATAATTGTAATTATTTGTCTAACTTGGTGGACTAATTAAAAAATTATTCAGTACAAATGAATGTATTGCAGACTCACGGCTTTATATTGATGACTGTGTTGTCGACTGGGAAGGAAACACCATCTGTGGGGTTTCAAAGTTAAAATTGTTTGGCAAGAAGCTGAAGCTACAATAAACAGCGTTTTTTTTCTCTATTCTGTACAAAAGTTAACTCTGCATCAATCAGGAAGTTAAAACTGAAATTATGGGTTTAGTGCTCACCAAGGGTGCTGGGCAGAGATGGGTATGACTGATGCTCTGATACACTTTTAGAGTAGAGGCCTGTCCCAGGACGAAGAGGGCTCAGCATGGGCTGAGGGGTGTAGGGTGGGGGAAGTAAACTAGGGCTCAGCGGCTGGTCTGTGATATAGATTGGTGAGCGCAAATGGCTGGGGAATCCACCCGTGCCACAGCTTCTCAGCAAACCCTGGGATTCCTTATCATGCATTGTGCATTGTGGGGAAGACAGACGAGGCAGAGGTGGACTTGGGATGATGAGGCGGGTTAAAGGTTCAAGATGACGAGACATCTTAGATGCACCTTTACGAGTCTGTGACCTCTTTGCCTAAGAAAGATAAAAATGTTGAACTTTAAACAATGATAACAAGTCATCTTGGCATATAAACCGTATATTGGTAATTTTTTGTTATCTACTACAACATTACTTGATGTGTAGAAGCTTGGGGGCCTAAAATGTTTGTCCTAGAGACCGGGACAGACACAGGCATGATCAGTGGGGACAGGTTTGTCCCTTTGGACGTTGGTCCTGAAGCCCCCTTGTGTCCTTCATCCTGTGACCAAAAAAAGATAAGTGTCAATGTAAGTATTGTGCTTATTTTTTTATATTTTAATTATGTCAGAATACTACTTGAGTTAATGTCTTCACCAGTGTTGAGGCGGATGTTTGTGAATCATGTTCCTCCTTTGTTCCAACAGAGGCAAGAGCTTCTTGAGAATATGACAGCTGCGTTTGAGCTCTACGTACAAATGAAGTTCTTTTTTTATATGTTCTACAGGGAAACAAACCAGAGTAAAATCAACTTTGATTTTATCATAGTCCTGCTGATTCAGAATTTCTTTGTGAAAATATTGTGTTATGTCTGCTAGCAAACATGCAATACCACAGTTGACGCAGCACTTAGAAGGAATTGTTTCCCAAAAATTAACATTTTATCATGAATTGCTCACTTTCATGCTGCTGTGTTCTAGTGACTTGCAGCTGTCAAGCTCCAAAACTGACAAAAAGCTCTTTAAAATTACTATAAATAAATTAAATAACTGAATTTCAATCAGCTGTGGAAACCACAAAATAAGAACAAATTATACAACTGTGATTTCAATGCTGAAAAACATCATTAAACGTTACCCACAAATGAAAGTTCCATCATGAATGACTCACTCTCATGTCGTTCAAAACCCATAAGATCTTTGTTTATCTTCGGAACACAAATTAAGATGTTTTTGATGAAATAAGAGCTTTATGTCCCTCAAGCTAACACATTAAAGGCCCAGAAGGTATTAAGGACATTGTTAAAATAGTCCATGCAAAATCTGACATATAAGACTGGCATGGAAGAGAAAAAAAGTTGAATAAAGTTGTTATTTTTGTTTTCTTTGTGCACAAAAAGTATTCTCGTAGCTTCATAAAATTAAGGTTTAACCACTGATGTCACATGGACTATTTTAACAATGTCCTTACTACCTTTCAGGGGTTTGACCATGTCAGTTGCGTTGCTGTCTGTGTGGAGTCCGAAAGCTCTCGGATTTCATCAAAAATATATTTATCTGTGGTCCGAAGATAAACAAAGGTCTTAGGATTTTGGGATGATATAAGGGTGAGTAAATAAAGACAGAATTTTAGTTTTTTGGTGAACTATCCCTTTAAGATCCAAAAGTAGAACTTTTGATATGTTTCTACTTTTTGAGTGTTTTATTACATACAGTGCGTGCTTAATTTTTAGGCACGTTGATATTCTGGTCATATTGTTCCCCCCCCCCCCCCAAGCACATTTTACCAATTCCAAACCACATCAATCTTAATAACTACTATTCATTTTGGATTTAATCATTTATAAGTGATATATAATTGTTCATAATGGCTGAAAGTGAATTTTGAACTCCTCATATTCAGGTATGCATAATTATTAGGCATGTTTTTTTCATAATTATTAGGCATGTTTTTTTTTTGTTTTTGTTTTTTTACAGATAGAATGAGCCAAAAAAGAGATTTAACTCTGAATAAAAGTAAAAAATAATTAAATGCCTATGAGAAGGATGCAATACTAATGCAATACTAGAATTTGCAAAGGTAAGGCATGACTATTGGACAGCAAAATGCCAAAAAATGTACCATACCTTAATAAGAATAGCATGCTGAAGTGTTGTGAAATACATGAAGACTGGCATCATATCCTCTTGTACCACTGTTTCAAGAATTTATCTTCCAGAATCAGGGAAGTTCAGTTTTGGGAGTTTTTAGTCCATCTCTGCAAGACAGACATTTTAGGATAGGGGATAGACTAAAAATGAACTCCCAATAATCTAGTATTGCATCCTTCTCATGGGCATTTAATAATTTTCAAAATGTTAGTTAAATCTCTGTTTTGGCTCATTTTATTTGTAAAAGAATATGTGCCTAATAATTATGCACACCTGAATTTAAGGAGTTTTTCACTTTCAGCCTTTATGGACAATATCACTTATAAATTATTAAATGCCAAATTAATAATAGTTATTAAGATTGAGGTAGTGTGGAAATGGTAAAATGTGCTTGGAAAAAAATGTGACCAGAATATCAATGTGCCTAATAATTATGCATGCGCTACATAACTATTATACAGATTAAATGTTGTCCTCAAGTCAGTGTGATAATTTTAACCTGCAACCAAAGTTTGATTCCTCTTCTGTTGATTTCAAAATGGGCTCCTGTGTAATAAAATGCAAAACATTGATTATAGCACTGATTATGATAACTGATTATGAAAAAGTGCAATGTTGTGTACCTTTTGTAAAAACTGGTTGCCGAGGTAAGTGCTGAAAGACGCAAGTGCCACCTGACTAGGTGAGACAAGGTAGGAAGAACGTGATCGTGAACGTTTATGACAAGCGGGCTGTGAAACAGGCATTGGAGGAGTTGGAACATTAGACAGGACGTCCTTAGAGCAGAACTTCCTTTTCCTACTGCTGGGTAGTTTTGCAGGAGGAGAAGCAAGTACAGGATCAGCAAAGTTACAGTCAAAATCACTCTTTGGTTCAGGGTACAGTACAGCAGAATGATTAAAGCCGGAAAAGGTGCGGCGTCGCTTTAACTTGTTGGGATGTCTGGGCTCCTTCAGATTGTGTTTCAGCAGTATGGGACAATGCCGCTTGGAGAAAATGGTGGTAGGTGCCTCTCTGTTAGGCTGAAATGACTGCATCTCTTTCAATTCTTCAGGGTAAGATTCAGGAAAATCAAAACAGGTTTCTAAATCATAGACATCAAATGGATTCTGTGAAACCACTGGATTTTCTTCAACAGCGTTGATACCCATGGTCCACTGGGTGGATTTCAGCATCTTTTTGTTTTCTTTGACCTTGTAACATTCACTGGCAGAAGATAAAGTCCAGCTTTCTTGACGCATTAAATGTTTTACCTGAGAGGGATGCGAATCTTTTGAGTAGCGCTCCATCCCAAGCTCTCCCCTGTCATAACAACCAAAGAGCTTTCCAGAATAACTGGAATCCTTTAGCACAGGAGCTGAAACTGGCTTTGGTTGAGAGGTAAAGAGGTAGCTGGACGCAGCAAGATTAACCGCTGGCTCCCACGCTGAGGCCGGCAGGTCATAGTTGGAAGCGAGGCTGGAGGAGGAAAGAGGCATGAGGTGGTCTCCGTGTTGAGAGGCACAGTGATGTTTTAAGGAGTTTTTGTCATTGTAGGTTTTGTGGCAGCCAGACTGAGTGCAATAATAGGTCTTCCTCTTGGGGTGGGTCATCATGTGGGAAGAGCTATGAAGAAAAAAGGAAACTATGACACTGACACAGTAATACAAATCTTATTAAAAAAAAAACAGGACAGTCTGATTATTTGTCACCAAGATAATGTTATTTGTGTCCCTGGACCACAAAACCAGTCTTAAGTAGCACAGGTGTATTTGTAGCAATAGCCAAAAATACATTGTATGGGTCAAAAGTATAGATTTTTCTTTTATGCCAAAAATAATATGGATATTAAGTAAAGATCATGTTCCATGAAGGTATTTTGTACATTTTCTACCATAAGTCTATCAAAATGTATTTTTTCATTAGTAATATGCATTACTAAGAACTCAATATTTAGATTTTTTTTTTTTGCACCAGATTTTCAAATAGTTGTATCTCTAAATATTGTCCTAACAATCCATACACTAATGGAAAGCTTATTTACTCAGCTTTCATAACTACATGAATAAAAGTATAAATCTTAATTTAAATTTACCCTTATGACTGGTTTTGTGGTCCAGGGTCACATTTAGCTAAAACACAAACTGTTTAGTCTAAGCTTTTTGTTGTTAATTGTTGTAACTACAAACCAGTCAATAATGTGTTGCATCATATGCCTTCATTTTCTAGTAATTATATATTTGTGGAGTTAAATTATGCCTCTATCCACCTTATTTTTCAATGCAGAATTAAGCATTTTTCTGGTAATGTGTGAGACTTCTGGTTCTTAAGCCGGCGTTGGAAAATAATGAGAAGCATAACAAACTGCAATAAGCTGTAAAAGTGTTTCCAATACAAACTAGAGTATTCATAATTAAGATAATATGTAAGGAATAATTGACGACGGGCCATTAAGTTCTTAGAAAATAAATGCACACCCAAGGTGGTGATGTGGCCACGACGCAAAGCAAACCTCGAGTGTGCATTATTTTCTAAAAATTCAACGGACCGAAGTCAATTATTCCACTT
This sequence comes from Garra rufa, assembly GCF_049309525.1. Lineage (NCBI taxonomy): Eukaryota > Metazoa > Chordata > Actinopteri > Cypriniformes > Cyprinidae > Garra > Garra rufa. Next base: position 18,220,898 of record NC_133365.1, read on the forward strand.
AAACTACGATTACCACACCTCAAGACATCGATCAGATGATATATTTCAAGACATTTGTCTGTTTTTGTCCTCAATACGCTATTGTGAGTAGGAATAATTTCTTACGCAGCTCATCCAACGCCTCCGTTGCTAATTCCAAAATGTAATTTTAGACCTAGTAACAACGCTTAAACCATTGATAGCAGACTGGCAAGCAGACAGATTTATTTATATGTTTGGTCAGTGTCATTGTGGGATTTTGCTGTTTTAGGCTGTAAGGACCTTTGAAATAACTGAAATCATGTGTCGAGGAGATATAGACATGTAATGTGGTCAAGAGCTGCCCGGAACTATGTTCGCTGTGCGTTTCCCTGAAGATAATGCACACGTTAGAACGTTTGTCAGCCAATCAGATTCAAGCATTCAATGGCTCTGTAGTATAAGTTAAAATAATATGGTAAGACACCAGTTTGCAATATCAAGCAGTAAAACAAGCTTAAAAAGGCTGGCTGCAGATGAAAAATCTGCTCTTATGAGAAAAATAAGGTGGATAACTTCCAGCTTGTTGCAAACTTTGTGCAAAAAAGGGTCCTGAACCACAAAGGGTCATAAGGGTCAAATTTATTTGATTGAGATTTATACATAAATATAAGCTTTCCATTGGTTTGTTAGGTCAATTTTTGGACAAGATACAACTGTTTGAAAATTTGGAATCTGAGGGTGCAAAACTTTTTTTAAATCGCCTTTAAAGTTGTCCAAATTGAGTTCTTAGCAATGCATATTATTAATTTAAAAATACATTTAATATATATTTACGGTAGGAAATTTACAAAATATCTTCTTGGAACATAATCTTTCTTTAATATCCTAATGATTTTTAGCATAAAAGAAAAATTGATCATTGTGACCCATACAATGTATTTTTGGCTATTGCTACAAATATAACCATGCTACTTAAGACTGGTTTTGTGGTCCAGGGTTACAAATGATAAAATTAAATATTTGTAGCATGTGTGATACTTACAGTTGATGATGATGTTTAAATGCTCTCTGACAGACGCCACATATATGAGGCCCATCCTGTCTGTGGATCAAGAGGTGTGTTTTAAGTGCACTGGTGGTTTTAAACTCTTTCCTACAAACATGGCACTTATTCACAGAGGCTTTGGTTCTCTTTCCTGAGCCCACGGGTGTCAGACACTCAGTATCTTCTGCTTTAGGACAGACAGAGGTTGACGGGCAGGATGTGGAGGTCTTTCTGCGTTCTGTATCAAAGGCAAAAATTCTGTTTTGGACATTCAAAAGAACACAACAGGAACAGCACATGGATTAAACTTGCTATTTTTCTTACTTGAATCAGATATGGTGTCTGGCCTAAGTTCTGACTTTATGATTGGGACTGGCAGGTCTGATGGTGGTGGTATGTAGGTTGCATCACTGGACACATTGTAGGACGATGAGAGCAGAGGCTGACTCAGATCTGAAGGGTCTTTTATCTCCATTAATGGCTTAGTTGGGTCCCTGTTGCTCATGGAGAAATGCAATTCAGAGAAATTAATAAATACAGTTGAAGTCAAAATTTTACATACACCTTGCAGAATCTGCAAAATTATAATTATTTTACTAAAAAAAGAGGGATCATCCAAAATGCATATTATTTTTTATTTAGCACTGTTTAACAATTTACAAAAATGACCCGTTCCAGGGCTCGCAAAATCGCTAGCCCGACGTCCCGGGGCTATTGTGTTTTCCAGTCGGGCTACCAGAATGTGTCACTGGGCTGCCCGACGGGCTATCATAAAGTAGACGGCTCCTGCAGGACCTTAAAAACTCCTCAATTGAGCTGTATCAAATTTAAGGCCATAAAAAGTTTTAAATATGTTTAATAGTATAAGAAAAGTCTTAATTATAATTTAGGAGGTCTTACATTTGGGGACGGAAAGATGAGAATCGCGATAGGGCTGGATTAAACTTCAAAAGGCAATGCTGCTTAATGCTATTAAATTAATATTAAATTAATTTAGGCATTAAAGCGTTAATGCTGCTTTGTGCGCATCCGTTACTAGGGAAACCGTAGTGTTTCAGCGCTCCTAAAGCTCCCCCTCGTGACAGCATACATTTTTATTTCCACATTTTTTCAACTGTTTATGGTCAAATTATTGCAATTATCGATCCATGTTTTTATGCAGAAAACATAGTTGTAAATGTAGAAGAAGTTAATGTGCCTTCTAAAAATCTAAACAATTAAGACAGTAATATATATGTTTTAAATAAATATAATAAATGATATACCCGATTTATCCCTTTTAATGGTATAAAGGCTGAAATGCCATTGTATAAGATATTTAGTTTTTGTGTCTGTATCTGAATTATAAATCATGCCATTTCATGGCTTAATATTCTACAGTACATTGTCCAATCCTACTCATACTGTTCATTTTACTTCTTAAAAAGGGTCATAAATTGCCTTAAATTGATATTTAAAAATTCTGTAGATACACCAAATAGTGAAATAAAATTCATTCCTTGATATTTGTTTATTGAAAGCATTTTTGATTGACATTTACCCCCAGTTTCACAGACAAGGCTTAAGCCTAGTCCTAGATTAAATGTAAATCTGAGCTGTTTCAACTGAAAGAAACTTGGACTGACTGATCTTAAAATGTATCAGTGCCTTTGTTTTGTCTCCAGATGCAAACCAGTATAGTTTCTTTTCTAAGGCACGGTTATAAAAATTACTTAAATGTCCTAATTGAATAATGGCCTAATCCTGGTTTAGGCTAAGCCCCATCTACAAAACCGGGACTTAGACTCCTATCTGATTTTCTATATTTAAAAAAAAAAAAAAAAAAAGTCTACCTGCCCGAAGGGCTACCAGAGATTTTGAAATTTTGCGAGCCCTGCGTTCAAAAGTTTACACACACTTGATTCTTAATACTTTGTTGTTACCTGAATGATCCACAGCTGCTTTTTTGTTTAGCTGTAGTTGTGAGTCCCTTGTTTGTCCTAAACAGTTAAACTGCCTGTTGTTCTTCAGAAAAATCCTTCAGGTCCCACAAATTCTTTGGTTTTTCAGCATTTTTGTGTATTTGAACCCTTTCCAACAATGACTGTATGATTTTGAGATCCATCTTTTCATACTGAGGACAACTAAGGGACTCATATGCAACTATTACAGAAGGTTCAAACGCTCACTGATGCTCCAGAAGAAAAAACGATGCATTAAGAGCCAGGGGTGTAAACGTTTTTAATTTGAAGATCAGGGTAAATTTTACTTATTTTGTAAGTGCCTTCTGTAGCTTCTAAAGGGCAGCACTAAATAAAAAAATACAGTTGCATATGAGTCCCACAGTTGTCCTCAGTGTGAAAAGATGGATCTCAAAATCATACAGTCATTGTTGGAAAGGGTTCAAATAGACAAAAATGCTGAAAAACCAAAGAATCTGCAAGAACAGCAGGCAGTTTTACTGTTTGGGACAAACAAGGGACTCATGAACAACTATTACTAAACAAAACAAAACAAAACAAAACAAAACAAAAACAGCACAGTATTAATAATCAAGTGTATGTAAACTTTTGAACAAGGTCATTTTTATATATTCAACTATTATTTTCTCGTGTAGACTAACGTTATATGTTAACGTCTCTTAAGTGAAATATCTTATTCAGGTCAGTACTAAATAAAAAAATAACATGCATTTTGTATGGTCCCTATTATTTTGGTAAAATAATAACATTTTTCCGATTCTGCAAGGTGTATGTAAATTTTTGACTTCAACTGTAAGTCATACATTAAAAAATGGAACTCGATTATTACCATTATATTAATGTTTTTCGATTACAATCATTCTTTATTAACTAATAATTCCGGTAAAAAGGTTTCACTAACGAAATCTTACAAACTAGCTCTAAAAGTTTTCATAAAACAACGCAAATGGAGGTGAAATTAGATAATTTTACCAGGTAACGTTAATGTTAGGCCTAAAGGTTTTCGTTAAGATAAACAGCTCGCTCATAATTTCTAAGTGGGAAGGTTACTTATCTAAGTATTCTCAAGTCACATTAAACACAAAAATGCATGCAAACGTCGCAATGTATTACAAAAATCGCATAAAGTCTAACTGTAAAGTGAATAAGCCTATTTAATGGTACAAAAGTCAATATTTACGTCTTCACCAAGCGTTGGAACAACTTGAGGGTGAGTAACTTGATGACAGATGGGTGGGAAGCATAGCTAACGTTAGTAGTCTCAAATCAAATTAAACACAAAAACGCATGCAAACGTCGTAAAGTATTAACGTTACACAAACAGCATAAAGTCTAAATGTAAAATGAATAAACATATTTAACGGTTCAAAAAAATATATATATATATTTACGTCTTTACCAAGCTAGTTGCGTGTCCAGTCAAAAGTTTGCTAATTATTTCAATGCTAATAGTGCAGAAGCCAGCCAGTAGAAAGCGCGGCTTGGAGTGATTTAGGTCCGTGTACCTACGTATAATTGGTTTTCTCGTTTTTGTTTTCAAAACAAACAAACAAATAAATGATTGGTTTATGCAATATTTACATTTTCTCGGGAACACAAAAACGAATTTCATTCATATTTTCAATTTTGTTTTCATTACACGTCGTTCAAATGCAGATATTAAAAAGTCAACAAAACCAAATCGAAAAATTAAAGTTTTTTTGAACAAAGCGCGTTTTAGTACACCGGAAGCTCTCTGCTGCCACTTTCACTTGAGACGGGCGTAAACATACGGAGCCCGCAGCGTCACCTGCAGGAGAAAAATAATCAATCCGTGGCGAAGGTTTTGCAAATTGTCCCCTGAGTTTATAAACCGTATTCACGAATTCTTAAACTGTTCCCTCGGTTTAATAAATCGTGCCCACGGAATAACAAACCGTACCCACGAATTTCCAATCTGTGCGCTCAGATTTTGTAAACCGTGCCTTCGGATTTTGAATCCCTACCCACAAATTCATAAACAGTGCGCACGCTTTCGCAATCAGTTCCCAAGGGTTTGGGATTTGCTTATTTAATAATAACATTAGCCTAACAGTGAAGCATGCATCTAACTCTGGGTGAAAAGCTTATAATAAAATCGCCAAGATTAGTCTACGTGTTCAGAATGAATAGTATAACACATTTCTAAAGCTGTAAAAGGTTATTTAAAAATAAAGCATTCATTATAATAAACAGTTTACTGTCTTAAGTGCACCCATTTATTTAGTCTATAATAATTATAATAATTACAAATCCAGGCCCTAGCCCTAGATGCTGGCCCGAGTTTATCAGAATTCAGTAATGGGCCCCAATCCGACCCAAACCCGACGTCTTTTTCCCCTCTTCTCACGAAACTGCATATTGTTTCAGCTATTAAAATAGTGTAGTTTTGTATGTAACGCAAAGTGATTATATTTCGTTTCGTTTTTATTAAGTTAATTTAGAAAAAACGTTTGGAGCATTTTTTCGTTCGTTAAATATAAGTTTTTGATTTTTAAAGTAACGACCAAGCGGCAAGCGGCAGAGAATGAGTTGATCATATTGTGTTTGATCAATTTTGCCTTCTCAGATAATCACGACTTGCCTAAAATAAATATAGATCTAGGCCTAAAAGAGTTAAAGTATAAAACAATGTTAATTTCAACGTTAAAATAATATAAATGTGCGCTATTAGGCACAAATGCAATCGTTTGTACGGAGAGCCTCTTTGCAGGACATGGAGGCGCCAGCACAATCACTTGCATTTTTGCAGTGGAAACAATTTAAAATATTCCGTTATTTTTGCTCATAAAGGTACGAGTAATACATTATTCGAAACTGTAAAGGGTCTACTTTTATTTGTGTGCACTCACAATATCAACAAAACGTTGCAAACGGTGCTTGAAACGTTGAAAACAAACATGACCCCTCATGTCATCTCAATAGGAGTTATTCTCAGCAAAACTCAGCGAATACATAATTCACGGACAAGATACATGTATTTATAGAAAGCTTTAAATTATTACTTAACGAAATAGAACAAATCAAAAACAAAAACTATTTCATTATGTAGTCTGTAAAGATTAATTTCTCTCTAAAAGCGTCCAAAGAGGAAATGGCGATTGGCAACTTCATCCTTGCGACACTGACTCAGAAAACACAAGCGTTTTAGCCTTTATTTTACAATAATTACCAATAGGATAAAACACAGGCGGTGAATATAAACACTTTTATATTAGTTTATTGTTGAAATTAACATTGTTTTATACTTGAACCCTTTTAGGCCTATAGATTTTATTGTAGGCAAGTCGTGATGATTTGAGAAGGCAAAACTGATCAAACACAGGCTATGATCAACTCACTGTCTGTCGCTGGCTGCTTGGTTGTTACTTAAAAAAAAAAACTTATATTGAACGAACAATAAAATGCTCTAAACATTTTTCTAAATTAATTTAATAAAAAAACTAAATGAAGCAACCACTTTCCTGAACTATTTTAATAGCTGAAACAGCATATAAGCTGTTTGCGTCACCGTAAATAATACTACTAATAATAATTATTATTATTTTAATTTATAGGCTAATAAATGAGTGCACTTAAGACAGTAAAATGTTTCTAATACAATAATTCATGAATGTTTTATTTTTAAATAACCTAGAAATGTGTTTGCAAACTATTCATTCTTATGACGACATATTTTAGTGATTGTATTATAAGCTTTTCACCCAGAGTTAGATGCATGATGTTAATGTTATTAATAAATATATATTATTACATTGCATTCAGTTTGAAAGCAAAATAATTAACATCACCGGTACAGTTTTGTATTGCTTTTTACCTTCTCCTCTCCAAACTCTATCGTTTTTCAGAAACGGTTTATAAACTCAGGGGACAATTTGCAAAACCTTCGCCACGGATTGATTATTTTTCTCCTGCAGGTGACGCTGCGGGCTCCGTATGTTTACGCCCGTCTCAAGTGAAAGTGGCAGCAGAGAGCTTCCGGTGTACTAAAACGCGCTTTGTTCAAAAAAACTTTAATTTTTCGATTTGGTTTTGTTGACTTTTTAATATCTGCATTTGAACGACGTGTAATGAAAACAAAATTGAAAATATGAATGAAATTCGTTTTTGTGTTCTCAAGAAAATGTAAATATTGCATAAACCAATCATTTATTCGTTTGTTTGTTTTAAAAACAAAATCGAGAAAACCAATTATACGTAGGTACACGGACCGATTTAGCAGTTTTTCAGTTGTGCTGTTTCATTTTTTTGTTTTTGTTTTGCTGTTTCATTTACAAGTGAATCAGTAAACGAAAAATTTACACTGAATGTAGTATGACACAGTTAAATAAAAAAAATTACAAACAAAGTTAGCACTTTTTAAATGTAGTTAGGCCTACTTCTTTACACAGCCAATAGAAATTAACTTACGTCTAATTTTCTGCTTGATCTTGTGTGATCTTGCGAATAAGTATTAATTTAAATAAATTAATTATTAATTAATGAAATGCATTTAAATATTTTTAGGTCAAATTTCTGTAATAGGTTTGTTTACCTGTTACATATGATGCCCTTAACAAATCTGCTTTACATACCATTACTGATTTTTTACAAATGTAATTATTATGTAGCCTATATAATGATGCAATAATTAATAGGTTTACTTTTTTCTTCACAATTTCCAATGAAATACCTAAAATGAAACGGATGGAGTTGGCAGATTCCCTGGCAGATGAGGGTTGGTATGAAATGATTTAGCACTTATAAGTAATTTTGATTAAAAATAAATGCATGTACAAAATTCAAACTGATTTCCATGTTTTCCATTAATGTCACAAACCATCTTACTGTTACAATTCAATCCAATGGAGAAAGTTATAACAAAACTTTGTACTTGATATTGATTTGCACAGTTTAAAAACAACTAAAGACTGAATACTTATACATTTAACCTTAATTTATAGCAGATAAACGTGGGGAAATTATATCAAAGTCTGCTGAACTGTTCATTCAGTGACCACTTTCCCAGATAATAAGGATGATAAACTTGGTAATCTCAGTATACGCCTTATGATTTAAAGGCTTACTCAGACCTCTCCCTTATTATGTCTCAGTAAATTATATATGTAATATAAGAAGACAGAACTAGAGGCAAGCACTGTTAGTGCTGAACAGGCGTGGAAAATAGTTGATGATGCTTTACAGTTTCTGACTGGGGAGGAGGAGATTTGTCTTTATCCAGCATTGGATCTCTGCACACAATAGACTTCTGCACACCACCACCCTCTAAAACCTACAAATACAATACTAAAACGAATGCCTCAACTTTGCAGTGCAGTTTGACCAAGAAGGAAAAAAGAAATGTAATGAGGTAAACTACAACTGCTGTTGCATCCATGAAGAAAATCCCAACTGGCTCTACAGGTAAGAGCTTTAGCATTCAGCAGTTTTTTTAGGCATTTTTAATATGACTTATTTAAGTGTGTGTGTGTGTGTGTGTGTGTGTGTGTGTGTGTGTGTGTGTGTGTGTGTGTGTGCACCTGGTATTCATCACGTTATGGGGACCAAATGTCCCCACAAGGATAGTAATACCAGTAAAATTTGACCTTGTGGGGACATTTCTCAGGTCCCCATGAGGAAACAGGCTTATAAATCATGCACAATGAGTTTTTTTGATGAAGAAAAAGTGTGCACAATCTCCGGTGAGGGCTAGGTTTAGGTGTAGGGTAGGTGTAGGGCGATAGAAAATACGGTTTGTACGGTATGAAAACCATTACGCCTATGGAATGTCCCCATAAAACATGTAAACCCAACGTGTGTGTGTGTGTGTGTGTGTGTGTGTGTGTGTGTGTGTGTGTGTGTGTGTGTGTGTGTGTGTGTGTGCGTGTGCGCGTGCGTGCGTGTGTGATTACCTTTGTTAAGCAGTAACCATTATTGCAAAATAAATCAACTAATTGTACTTTTAAAACAATTACATTTGTGATTCTAGCTTAAAAAAGATCTGCTTCCCATTATTGTCTAAGCATTGTAATTACTGCTGTTTATAAAAGCTTACATAACCATGTTTTTGCAATTTTACGCTTTACAAAATCTAACATAAAACAATGCATGTACATGTTCATGTCTCTATTGTGAAGTAATATGTAATAATCCCCACAGTCTGGTTTCCACCCTCAGCGCTTTTGTCCTTTAAACCCATTCATGGGCTCTAGGTCCACATCCAGCATGTTAATGAGCTCTGAGGCTGAGCTCCAGACGCCAGATGCCGTGACACTATCATTTCTGAATGTCTCACTCCACCCACTTGGACCTTTACTTTCTTCCCATCAGGCAAATTTGAGAGAGTGCTGAGAAAGTGACTACTCCCCTCTGTTGTACAGATGTGTCTAGGGTAACCATTAATTTAAGAGCACATCTGTTAGCTCTACAGCACTGTCAAAGTTAGTCCAGCCTCATTTCGATTGTTAAATGTGATCATTGATGGTGTGCAGAATGAAACGTTAAATGCCATAGTCAATTATTAAATTAATAGTTAAACAATGCATTGACTGAAATATGCTCAGATTGATTGAGGCCATTCTTAAACTATTACATGTACTTGGGTCTTGTGACTTTGAGTCATTTAAATGCAGCTGTGTTCTGTGTCTGGTGTTGGTCAACCACAATATTTATAACCTTGGAGTTTCTTCCTCCTAACTTGCCAAGACAGCTGAACAGAATAAATGTCAACAAATGCTACATATCATCTCACATAAGTTAAATAAACTGGTGTATTAAAATATGTATTATTTTGTTTCTACAGGAAGCTCTCTACTGAAACTCTGAAGAGTGCAGCAGCCCAATGGCTGGTAAAGAAATGAAGAAAAGGGGTGGTAAATGTCTAAAAGAAGTTCAAACAGTTACTGAAGCTCTAAAGACCCTCTATCGGCAAAAACTGCTCCCGCTGGAGAAGTATTATGGCTTCTCTGATTTCCACGCATCAAGCCTTGAAGATGCAGACTTTGACAACAAGCCCATGATACTAGTGGTGGGTCAGTGCTCTACAGGCAAGACCACGTTTATAAGGTGAATATTGAAATAATTGCATTAGAACAATATACACAATTATAAGCGATAAAAGCAGCAAAAAATTTGAAATATGTGGGTCATCTTTCACCCCATTATATTACATTATATATAGGAGTAGGGGTATACGATATATATTGTTGTTTAAACAATAGGTAATTTAACATTATCGAGTATATTGTGAAAACCAAACAAAAACACACCCAGAGAGTGTACTTAAAATGAGTTTTCATAACACGTCATCAATCTGCCATATTGGCATCACTGAACGTAGACAATGCCACTAAAAACTGAACAAAACTCTTATATTTTGCTGATTATTGCTGCTAAAAATAATCAGTTATTGTCATGTTTTGGGCTGTGCTAATCGGATAGACCGGGAAATACATTTGGAGTACTATAGTCTATAGACTGCCATAAGTTATAACAAATCGAGAAGAAAAAAATGCCCCTGTATAACTTTTACAGTGCCTTGTGAAATTATTCATACCCTTTCATTTTTTTTCCACATTTTGTTATGTTGCTGCCTTATGTTAAACTAATTTAAATTACTATTTTTCCACATCAATCTACACTCCCTACTCCATAATGGCAAAGCAAAAACTAGGTTTTTAACATTTGTGCAAATTTATTAAAAATAAAAAACTGAAAAGATCCCGTTGCATAAGTATTCATACCCTTTTCTGGGACACTCGAAGTTTAGCTCAGGAGCATTCATATTGCTTCTAGATGTTACTACATTTCGAGTGGAGTTAAACTGTGGCAAATTCATTTGAATGAGTATGATTTAGAAATGCACACACCTCTCAGAAAAGGTCTAACAGCTGAAAATGCATATCAGAGCAAAAACCAAGTCCTGAGGTCAAGATTACTGCCTGTAGAGCTCAGTGACAGACTTGCGTTAAGGCAATGATCTAGGGAAGAGTTCAGAAAAAAATCTGCTGCATTGAAGGTTCACAGAAGCATGTAGCCTCCATTATCCATAATGGAAGATGATTGGAACAACTAGGACTCTAGAAAATGTCTACCAGCCCCCATCCAAGCTGCCAGAGCTTGAGAGGTGAAAAGGTGAGGCAAAGAATGGCAGATAATTGCCAAATGCAGATGTGCAAAGCTTGTCACATCATACCCAAAAAGACTTGAGGCTGTAAAGGTGCTTCAACTATGTACTGAGGGTATGAATACTTATGCAATGTACTTATTTCAGTGTTTTATTTTTAATAAATTTGTAAAATTTGCAAATCTGGTTTTTGCTTTGTCATTATTATGGTGTATGGAGTGTAAATTAATGTGGGGAAAAACAAATTTAAAGCAGCTTAACATAATGCTGCAACAAAACAAATTGTGAAAAAAAAATGAAGGGGTATGAATACTTTTGCAAAGCACTGTATATGTATTTTACATTTATATCATCTGATATAGTTAATGTTACACAAAAAGTGATGTTTTTCTCCAAATATCAGATTGCGATTGCAGTTCTTGTTTTAGCTGTATTTCAACAATGACAATAGTTTCAAACAAAGCCACAGCAGAACTGTTTTGCGTCTACTCAGAAACAGTAACATGACAGTGTTTTGTTACTGAATCAATCAGCCATTTGACAGAATCTGTTGAATGAATTTATCAATGACTCACTCATGCAATGATTTGCTGCCACCTGGCGATTTTAAGTTTATATTTGAAGAATATTTTCCTTTTTTTTAACAAATCATTTCAAATATCAGTATTCAACATTTTTTTTAAACATCAAAAGAGGAATTATGCATTTGTAACTGCAGGTTAAATGCATTCATGTTCTGCATTAATCAGTCTGTGTGAATAAATGCCACCTCAGATGCAGATTAAATTGCCCATAAAAGGTGAAAATCAATTTAAACTTATTGGAAAAGTTAATTTCTGTTACTCCTGCAAACTAACCACAGCACAGAATATGAAAAATATTAAAAGCTTTTGGAATCAGCTGTCCACGGCAGTCCGAAACCTGTCGAAGTACCAGCACAATAACACGCTCAGCAAAATATTGTCTAATTATTGTTATCGACAAAATTCCAAAAAATATAGAGATCATTTTTTTGTCATTATCGCACACCCCTATTTTGTACTGAAATATTACCCCAGAAGATGTGCACACATCTTACTTAAAGTACTTGAAGTGATTTGTGTCTCATGTGTGGCAGATATCTTCTTGAACAAGAGTATCCAGGAAGCCGAATAGGCCCAGAACCAACAACTGACAGTTTCACTGCCATAATGCATGGAGACATCGAGGGAATTATTCATGGCAATGCTTTAACCGTTGATCCCAGCAAGCCTTTCCGCAAACTCAGCCCGTTTGGAACAACCTTCCTCAATCGGTGAGTGAGATAGAAGCAATAACGCAGTAAGAAGAAATAATAATCGCAGGGGGAGAAGTATTCTGTTGAACTGAAAAAGTAAAAAAAAAAAAAGTCAAAATGACTTCGCCAGTAGAAATCATTCATGTGAATGGGTGGACATAGCCAAGAGAGGAAAGCATTAGCTCATGCATCATTATTTGGCTCAGCTGACTGCATCCTTTTGAGGATGCATCTGTGGTTGGAATTTTCCCATGTTCTGTCACTTTGAAAGATACTGAATTTGCATTAATCTTTCTCAGATTCCAGTGTGTGCATCTACCCAACCAAGTCCTAGAGAGTATCAGCATCATTGACACACCAGGGATCCTGTCTGTGGCCAAACGCAAAATGAGCAGAGGTACTAAGTTAAAAGGTCTTTATTGCCATCTATAGATCCACAAAGAACCTTTAAATACGAGTATTAAAATGTTCTTCACGAATCACTGAAAGGTTCTTTGGGAAACCAGAAATAGTTCTTTTATTGCCTCACTGCAGAACCACCTTTTAGAGCCAATAAGTGTGTAAAAAGGAAATTGAAATGAATTTCTTCTCACTGATGTTGTCCATAAAAGACTATAGATGTGACACTACACTCTTAATAAAAAGGTTCCAAAAGGATGTTTTTGCAGTGATGCCATAGAACCATTTTAGTGAACAGTTCTTAAAAGAACCATTTTGAAGAACATTTTAAAAATCAAAAGAACATTTTTGACTATAAAGAACATTTTCTGCATTTGAAAGGTTCCATGAATGTTAAATGTTCTTCATAGAGCCATCAATGCCAATAAAGAACCTTTATTTTTAAGAGTGCAGTGTCTGATATATCTGATCCAACACCTGTGAATTTCTACAACATTTTATTCTTTCAGGGTATGACTTTCCGGCCGTCATCCGGTGGTTTGCGGAGCACGTTGACCGCATTATCCTTTTGTGTGATGCACACAAACTAGAGATCTCTGATGAGTTTTCACACACTATAATGGCATTGCGAGGCAATGAGGACAAGCTCAGGGTGGTGCTCAACAAGGCTGACATGGTGGATTCCCAGGAGCTGATGCGAGTCTACGGCGCTCTCATGTGGTCACTGGGGAAGGTGTTTTGCACTCCAGAGGTTCTGAGGGTCTACATCGGCTCCTTCTGGTCCTCTCCAATGCGAATGACAGACAATCGGAAACTGTTTGAGAAAGAAGAGGAAGACCTTTTTGTAGATATTCAGAACCTGCCACGAAATTCTGCGCTGAGAAAACTCAATGATCTGGTGAAACGAGCACGACTTGTGAGGGTGAGAACACTTGTGCTTGATTTGGATCTTCGAAATCACATGTGAACCTCAGTCACTATTAATCCGTGTTTATTAGCTTTGAGGTCCTCTATATCTAAGACTATAGATTTGTCAATATTCAGAAACATTAACAAATAAATCTTCTAGATGTGTTAAGACACATTAATATACCACCTACTTTGACTAGTGATAGAAGATAGGAAATAAAATAAACGTGTTAACTAATTTACATTGACTTTTTAAATTTAATTAATAAAAAAATCTCTTAATTAAAAAAACCTTTTGCTTTAACACTTGGAGAAAAAAATGCACAGATCCATTAAATATCACCTTTAAACTAGTATAACTATAAATTTGTGAATTATTTTGACTGAAGACCTCATCTGTTAGCATTTACACTACCAAAGGTTTTTAAACAGTATGATTTTCAGTGTTTCTTAAAGTCTCTTCTGCTCACCAAGCTTGCATTTACTTGATTCAAAACACAGAAAAAATTGTGAAATATTTTTACTATTTAAAATAACTGTTTTCTATTTGAAAATATTTTAAAATGTAATGTATTCGACATCAATGTATTCGTATTGTCAGCATCATTACTCCAGTCTTCAGTGTCACATGGTCCTTCAGAAATCATTTTAATATGCTGATTTGCTGTTCAGAAAACATTATTATTATTATTATTATTATTATTATTATTATCAATATTTAAAACAGTTGTGTACATTTTTTCAGGATTCCTTGATTAATAGAAGACCCAAAGATCAGCATTTAACTGAAATAAAAAGCTTTTCAACATTATACACTATACCACTCAAAATCTTGGAGTCAGTGTAATTTTTGGGAAAGAAATCGATTTAAATTGATCAAAAATAATGATAAAAACATTTATAATGTTACAAAAGAGTTCTGTTTTAGATAAATGCTGTTCCTCTGAACTTTTTAATTCATCGAAGAAACCTGAAATTCTACTCAGCTGTTCTTAACATATTAATAATAAATGCTTTTTGAGCAGAAAATCAGAATTTTACAATGAGTAATGATGCTTAGAATTCAGCACAGGAATAAATTACATTTTAAAATATATTAAAATGTAAATAGTAAAAATATTTCAAAATGTTACTGTTTTGCTGTACTTTGGATCAAATAAATGCAGGCTTGGTGTGCAGAAGAGAATTAAAAAAAAACTATAAAAATCATACTGTTCAAAAACTTTTGACTGGTAGTGTATATGCTTTACATTAAAGTGATAGTTCACCCAAAATAAAAAAAAAAATAAAAAAATTCTGTCATCATTTACTCACCCTCATATCTTTCCAAATCCATCAGACGTTCATTCATTTATAAAAGACAAAACTTCAAACCTGATTTTTGATATAGTCTATGCTTGTTGATGAACGTTTATATGGGGGAAAAAAGTCAAATTTTTCTGAGGTTTCATCAAAAATATCTTTATTTGTGTTTTGATGATAAATGAAAGTCTTATAAGTTTGAAATGAGATGAGGGTGATCTAAACTATCTCTGTAATTATTAATTATGCTGTATCTCTATTACACAATGTGACATACTGCTTTTGCTTGAAAATGCAAATCCAGTTCTCTTGGAGATCAGAACATATAGAATGTGTGAAAGGTGTTTTTTTTAAGAAAACAAAATTAAGTGACTATTGCTGCTGTGGAAGAAATTAATACATCTACCTGCTTGTTTTCTTTCAGTAGTCCTACTAAAACATTAATCTGGTTCTCTTATTTCTTTTCTGCATCCACAGGCCCATGCTTATATAATTAGCTCTCTAAAAGAAGAAATGCCTTTACTTTTCTGCAAAGAAAAAAAGAAGAGAGACCTAATCTATGACCTTCCCATCATCTATTCAAGAATCCAACAGAGATATCAGATTTCACCTGGAGATTTTCCAGATTGTGCCAAGATGCAGGTGTTCAAATACTTTACAATCAAGCATGCCCATTATAAAATGCATTTTCTGCCACTACTATCCACCTTTTCAAATTTTATGGGTATGGCTTCCAGTCTCATAGCTGTACAAAACAGCTTGATTTGCTGCTGGATATTGCAAAATGGTGTGACTTACCATGTTAATTTAATGTATTGTATTAATTATGAACAAACTGCTTTGTAGTGCAAACAGTTTTACCATTTACTGCACATTCATGTTATTTCCCTATAGCAGCTAATGAACTGGAAGTCTCACCCATAGGCTTACTTCCATGTTGAAGAAAAAGGTGGATAAGCATGAAAGTTAAAATTAAATAAACATATATGATATCTGTCTGATTTTTTACATCTTAATTCTCACATCAACGCAGGAGCGACTCATGAGTCACGACTTCAAGTTTAAAAGCCTCAAGCCTAAGCTCTTAGCAGGATTGGATGAGTTCCTGAACCCTGACATAGCAAAGCTGATGCCTCTCCTAAGCCAAGAAGAACAAGATCAAGCTGAGCAACTGTTAGTGCAAGGAGGACTTTTTCTGGGGACTCAAAGGGGACCTTTTATTGTGGGGAACCCATTTCATTACTCTGGATCCAGTGGAGAAAGAGATCACATCTCAGATGAAGAATGGGTGGTGTCAAAAGATAAACAAAAGTATGATGAGATCTTTTACAAGCTCTCGCCTCATGAGGGAAAGCTGAGCGGGTCTAAAGTGAAGGGCTGGATGATGACCACTCGTCTGCCCAGCTCAGTTCTGGGACGAATCTGGAGGCTCGCAGATGTGGACTGTGATGGCATGTTAGATGATGAAGAGTTTGCTTTGGCTGGCCATCTCATTGAGGTAAAGTTGGAGGGCTTCGGGCTTCCTCATGAGCTACCTGCAAAACTGGTGCCACCATCCAAAAGACGACACAAAAGCTCTGGCACAGAGAATAAAGACAATGATTAGTGTGCATGTTTTCATGTTTATGATGGTGGTGTTTATGTAAGAGATAATGCACGGCTAGCTGTGCTTTAAACGATTTTAATGCACTATGTGGAGGCCAAGGCGAAGTGCATTAAAATTGTTTATTCCATGGTCTGATTACTGGATTCTGATTGGCTGGCAGGTATGCAGTATAACCATTTAATGCACAGGTAGTTCCAAGTCATTTTAATAACCGTTCTGTATTAATGTACTGCTTTAATTGATGCACACTAACGCACAGAGAGAGAGAGAGAGGTCGGAGATCGCAGATTGCACTGTGCACACACATACAGTGCTGCTTGAAAGTTTGTGAACCCTTTAGAATTTTCTATATTTCTGCATAAATATGACCCAATACATCATCAGATTTTCAAAGAGAACCCAATCAAACAAGTGAGAAATTTTTTTTTTCTTTGTCATTTATTTATTGAGAAAAATGATCCAGTGTTACATATCTGTGCATTGCAAAAGTATGTGAATCTTTGCTTTCAGTATCTGGTGTGACCCCCTTTTGCTGCAGTAGCTGAAGGTAAAGTTCCTTGTAAATGCTGATCAGTCCTGCACAATAACATGTAGGAGCTTTAGTCCATTTCTTAGTACAGAGCCACTTAAACTCTGTGATGTTATTGGGTTTCCGCCTATGAACTGCTTGCTTAGCTCCTTCCACAACATTTTAATTGGACTGAGGTCTGGACTTTGACTCAGCCATTCCAAACATTAACTTTGTTCTTCTGTAAACGTTCTTTGGTAGAATGACTTGTGTGCTTGGGGTTGTTGTCTTGCTGCATTTTCTCTTGAGACTATGTTCTTAAACAGATGTCCTGAGGTTTGTCATTAAAATTTGCTGGTATAATTCAGCATTCATTGTTCCATCAACGATGGCAGGCTGTCCTGGTCAAGATGCGGCAAAACAGGCCCAAGCCATGATACTACCACCACCACCATGTTTCACAGATGGGATAAGATTCTTAAACTGGAATGCAGTGTGTTTTTTTCTCCAAATCTAATAGCTTCTCATTTAAACTAATAAGTTCTATTTTGGTTTCATCCATCCATTGAACCTTTCTCCAATAGTCCTCTGGCTTGTCCACATTATCTTTCGCAAGCAATTTTCTTTTTAGAGAACAGTGGCTTTCTTCTTGCAACTCTGCCATGCACACCATGATTGCTCAGTGTTCTCCTGATGGTGGGCTCATGAACATTAACATTAGCTGATGTGGGAAAGGCCTTTAGTTGCTTAGAAGTTAACTTTTTCAACCTTGCAGACTATTACACGTTCTGCTTTGGAGTGCTGGTCAACCACTTCTCGGGAAGGTAACAGTGGTCTTGAATTTCCTCCATTTGTACACAATCTGTCTGACTGTGGATTTGTGGAGTCCAAACTCTTTAGAGATGGTTTGTAACCTTTTCTAGCCTGATGAGCAACATCAACTATCTTTCCAAGGTCCCCAGTAATCTCCTTTGATCGTGACATGATTCACTTCAACAAACATGATCAGACTTTGATAGATCCCTGTTCTTTGAATAAAACAGGTCACGTACTGACATTTGATAGTCATTGCTATGGGTTCTCTTTGTCTACTTTCAGGACTTATATGAAAATCTGATGATGTTTTGGGTCATATTTATGCAAAAATATACAAAAAAAATCTAAAGGGTTTACAAACTTTCAAGCAGGACTGTAAACTTGTTGTCAACGTTTCCCCATATTTTCAATAATAAAATAGCCTAGATACTAGATCGCTACATTATATTCCCTTTAGCAACAATGTGGTAAAGTAATTAATTGTTTGTAGAGAGAGATACAGATGCAGGTAATGCACACAGAACTGTCATCTCTCTGTTTCTCTCTTTCGATCGATACTTAATTTAAATTAATGCTATAATTTATTCAAATAAATGTGATCTTACCGCATTATTTTATCTCTGTGTCTAATTTAAAGAAGGCAGAATGCTAGAGATAACATGTTGTAACTGCCAAAAATAACTGTCATTTTTACCTGTCCTATATGGTGAAATATTGTGCTGAAAAGAGCAATAGGCTACTAGTTTTAACTTGTCTATAACTTACCATGGAATAAGGATAATCAACCACTTGCCATGCATTAAAGGATTTTAAATGCACTTCGCATCGGGTGGTTCTTTGCCTCCGTGTTATGATTACCCCCTCACAGATAGCCGTGCATTATCCCGCTTATACCATGGTCATTTGCCAGCAATGACAAGTTAAAGTCGTTAATGATGTTTTAGCGCAATATTTGAATGGAAAGGTAAATATTATGGTTATTTTTGTCAGTTACGGCTCACTAGCTCTAGCATTCTGCATACTTCAAATCAGACACAGAGATAAAATAGTGCGGTAAGATCACATTTATTTGAATGAATTACAGCATTTATTTCAATTAATTATTGATCCTTCGACAGAGAAAGAGAGAGAGAGACAGTTGTCTGTGCTTTACCTGCATCTGCATGTCTCTCTACAAACAATGATGCTGTTTTACTTCAAAAATATAATACAATAGCGATCTATTATCTAGGCTATTTTATTAATAAAAGTCACATGGAAGCGTTGACGTTGAAGTTTGTGTGTGTGCGCAGCGCAATCTGCAATCCCCAATCCCCGACCTCTCTCTCTCTCTCTCTCTCTCTCTCTGTCTCTTTCTCTGTGTTTGTGCGCATCAGTTAAATCAGCGCATTAATATAGAAAGTGATTAAACTGACTTGGTACTACCTGTGCATTAAACGGTTTTAATGCATACCTGTCAGCCAATCAGAATCCAGTATTCAGACAGACCCTGGTGTAATCAACATTTAAGTCATGAATAATATTAAACTAATGTATTTACTTGTATAATATCTAAAATCATTTATAGCTTGCAAGGTTTGTATGCGTAAATCCTCCATAGACAAAAACAATCTCAGAAGGCAAGTTGTTTTGATAGTTCAGATTGCCCAAGGAGTGAGACAAAGCTTATCTTGTGAAACATGCTTGGATAGTTGCAGAAATGCCCTCGAGACTGTTGCTATGAAATACACGAATGTCAGCACTTATAAAATTGCCTTATTGCATTTCAAATACTATTTTCAGTAGGTGTATTTGTAGCAATAGCCAACAATTCACTGTAGCCTATGGGTCAAAATTATCAATGTTTCTTTTATGCCAAAAATATTAAGTGAAGATATTTTGTAAATTTCCTACCATAAATATATCAAAACTTAATTTTTGATTAGTAATAGGCCTGTGCATTGCTAAGAACTTCACTTGGACAACATTAAAGGCGAGTTACTTAATATCTAGATTTTTTTTGCACCCTAAGATAGCAGGATTTTCAAATAGTTTTAAATAGTATTGTCCTATCCTAACAAACCACACATCAGTGGAAAGCTTATTTATACAGCTTTCAGATGATCTATAAATTTCAATTTTAAAAGATTGTCTTGACTGATTTTGTGGTCCATGGCCACATTTGTCAAGTGATATTTTGCTGTTAGCCAATAATTAAACTTAAATGGTAGAGTTCTTTGTGTTAATGAGCTGTTGCAAATTCGTTTCTTTTTATGAATTTAAGCATATCGTGAGATCTGAGATGTTACTTTGTAGAGGCTGTATATAATAGTTGTATATTATTATATGTAATAATGACTGACCAATATCTACTACAGACCTATTCATAAAACTGACATCAATAATTCAAGTCAAGTTCATTTACTGCTGAATAAAATGTCAAGTCCTAAACTGCCTGTTTATTTTAAGCAAATGCCCGGCTGACTGCAGATAATCTGTCAAGTGACAAAATTGTGTAACTATACTGAAAAAAACCCTTTTTTGGTAAACACCCTTAGCTAAAGGGTGGTGTACCGGAAGTAGATAATGTCTCGCGAGGGGAGGGGTGTGTTTTTTTTCTGCTGGTGGTGCAACCACTGGCTCCGCCTAAAATCTTTCATAACAATCCAGGAAACGGCATTACAATATTATCCAGAACCGAAAGTATTTTGCTTAGTTGAGCGTCTGCACACGCCATTGCACAACCACTGCTTGATCCAGTCAAGACCCGCAGCAACTCTCAGGATGACCGTCAAAGTTCATATCATTTACTGGTAGGTCATTATTTATTTCGCCACACAGACGAGCATTACGTATAATTAAACAATTTTACTTTTTAAGAATTCACTTGACTTAAACTACACGTTTAATTTAACTTGGAAAAAAAAACCTAAATGTAAATGGATTTAACAGATTAAAGCTTTTTTCGTTATATCTCATGCAATAATCACGACTAGAATAGGTAACGTTAGCGTTGTTCTTGCTTCGCTCGGTGTGGTCTGGTTGCTCAGAAACACCCGTGCGTTTCTTTGTTTGTGGTTAAGCAGCATTGTTAAGTTGAATTGTTTGGATTCCAGCATAGATAAAATATTTTTTCTTTACATTTTCGCAAGCCATGCGTAGCTCGCAATACTGAACCAGAAAGGTTACTGTAAACAAATGCATTCGCTCATTTACTGGCTCTCACGCAAGTCTCAAAGGTTAAAAAAAACATAGTTACCATGCAAATTTCTGTTTGGCCAATGAGGCGAATGTTATTTAAATAATTATGTGTGTGTTTGTTATCTCCTAGTGGTGGATGAGGGTACAGGCCCAAGGTAAGTTTTATTTACTCGCATAAAATATAATATAAAATCAAATAAAACTTGTGGGAGAATCTTGTCCATCCACATGACACCTGTTTCTTCTGTTATTCAAACAGTTCACCAAACTCAAGACTCTGCTTGAGGATGAATTCCCAGGCGAACTTGAGATTGTATGTTATTTATATTTTTGTCATTTGTTGTAATTTTGAAAATAAAATGTGTATTGTTAAATGTGCATGTGCAAAAGCTCATTGTGTTCTAATTTGACTGTAATTTTCCATGCTCAGACTGGTGAGGGCACACCCTCAACCACCGGCTGGTTTGAGGTGGAGGTAAACAAGAAGTTGGTGCACTCAAAGAAGGTAGGAATTGATCTGCTTTCACTGTGTTTGCTATCAAAGATAACAATTTTATATATCTCATTTACCTTTATACTAAAACTCATTTGAATTGCATTTTATTGTAGTTACATGTCTTAACTATTGCACAACACAGTATAATCTATAGTATTTTAAATGGCCAATATTTCCTTTGACAGAATGGCGATGGATTTGTGGACTCCGATGCAAAACTCAAAGCAGTTGTGACTGCCATTGAGCAGGCCATGCAGAAATAAGCATGAGCTGATCATAGAGGTGAGAATGATCTGACATAGATCCTTTTTGTTGTGATATCAGCAAAATGCACATATTAAAGTGATAGTTCATCTAAAAGTCTAAATTTCCAATCCATTATTTACTTACCCTCATGTCGTTCCAAACTTGTATGACTTTCTTTCTGTTGTGGAACGTAAAAAGAAGATATTTTGAAGAACGTACAGTATCGTTTCCCATTAACTTATGTTAACTTACAAATACAATGGAAGTCAGTGGGAACTGTCTGATTACCAAAACTCTTCAAAATATCTTCTTTTGTGTTCCAACGGAGAAAATGAGGGTGAGTAAATGATGACAGAGTTTTAGTTTTTGGGTAGACTATCACTTTTTGTCTTTCGTCGAATTCTAATATGTTTTGCATTTCTCGGCAGTTTTTCTTCTCTGTTTGTTGGACTCCTGGGCAGTGCAACAATGATGGTGACGTCCAAAGTGTTTTCAGCATGGATGTTGCTTGATGATCTCCGCTGTTCCTTGGAGAACACACTCAGAGCAGGAAACTCCTTATGAATACAGCTTCAGATAAACGCTTTAACGGTTGAAAATAATAAGGGAAATTAAAGGGAAATTATAAAATTAGATAGAATTGGACAGAACTTGTCAAGCTGAGGTACCTTTGATTTTTTTTTTTTTTTTTCTGTTTGCCTCTGTTACAACGCACAAGTTTACGAACCATTTTGGCATTGTTCAAAATTTTCATGCAATAAAACGTTAATGGTGAAGTGTTTTGTCTTTCATTCATTGGTACTCTATCTAAAAGGGTGGCAGTACAGACTTTGTCCTTGTACATTTAAGAAATGAAACAGCAATTAACTCACAAAGTGTTATACAGCAGTCCACTTCTGAATGACCCAGCATATGGCGATATGATGAAAATGTAAAAGACCATTTGATAAGTTTAATTCCATTTGTGTCTTCTGATTTTGTATAATTTGCTATTATACACCCTTGATGATATTTTTAAAAGTACAAAAATTCCACATGGTGTTAATAAGATCATGAAAATCATCACTTAAATCAATTTATTTATTCATATACACCATATATCACTGTACATACTGCTTCGAAGCAAAAAAATATGATTATCGCAAGGAAACCAGATCCAAGGAATATCAGATGGTTATTTGAAAAGGTAGAAAAAAATCCTTATGACCAGAGATGGGCATAAATACATAGAAATGTATTTAAAATAAAAATACAAAATACTGAGTGGAAAAATGTATTTAAATACAAATACAGTATTTTTAAAATACACAAAATACATGTGAAATTGGCCATCAAGTGCAGGCATCCCTATTAGGCTGAAATATATCTGGACATATTCTGAATACAAAACAAAAACATTTAGATGTGTACTACTGATTAGAAATGATCTTCCCTTCCCCTGCCCTGTAGGAAAAACAAAACTATTTTTTTTCCCCCAAACATCTTTTATTACGTTTTATCACCATCATGACTTCAACTCAGTAACAAGAACTCAATAACACAAAGTTGATAGATTAAAAAAAATATATCAAAACTGACTGGCTAACAGTCTCCTACACGTGTCATGCTTTTTTATTCAATTCAATTCAATTCAATATGTGCTTTATTGGCATGACAATTATTACAGTGTATTGCCAAAGCAGAGTGTTTACATTGAATGTAAAACAGATATGTATGCAACAGAAACATGCATGTATATACATTTTTAAAAAGCAGGACAAATAATGAACACATTAGAATTCTATGAACAATTTAAAATTCAATGTGATGTGTGTGTGTGTGTGTGTGTGTGTGTGTGTGTGTGTGTGTGTTTGTGTGTGTGTTTGTGTGTGTATGTGGCGGGCGCATCACTGATTTGTTGACTCCTCCCTCTTTTTGTGACAGGCATCAATGTATCTTGCTGCTAGTAAGATACAATCTTGTTTTTCACCTAATAAATATTGAAGTTGTGTTTTCTTGTTTAACATTTTAAAGTCAGGGCAAAGTGTTTCAAATTTTGGATAAAATTTTGTTCTAATTTCTTGGTAGTTGGGACAGCTGGTGAGGAAGTGTTGCTCTGTCTCCACTTCCCCATGATTACAGTATGGGCAGATGCGGCTCTCTTTGGGCAGCCAGTGCTGTCGATATCTGCCCGTCTCTATAGTCAGAGTATGATTGCTCAGTCTGTACCTCGTCATTTGTCTTCTTAATTTACAGTTTTTCACTGTACTCAGATAATCTGCAGTTGCGTAATCTCTATGTAGGGCCAAATAACATTCAAGTTTACTTTGTTTTTCTGTCGTTTCATTCCAATAGGATAGATAATTTTCTTTGTGTGCTTTTATAATTTGGTTGGGCTGAATTTTGTGAATGGATATTTCATTGTCCTGATTCTGGATGTTGTTAGTTATGTTAGTGTGTTTTTGCAGCTTCAGGAGCATCTGAATCAGGGGACTTTTTTCAGGGTTCTTTCATGTTTACTGAAGGCAAATCTGAATGATGCAACATTTTAACTTTAATCAACAAGGAATTGATCATGATGACACCCTTACCTTAATGCAGAAAACTGAAAAAGTCGCTGATCCAGTGCTGACTCACGTGCATGAGTGTTAAAAGGGATAGTTCACCCAAAAATGAAAATTTGATGTTTATCTGCTTAACCCCAGGGCATCCAAGATGTAGGTGACTTTCAGCAGAACACAAACGAAGATTTTTAGCTAAAACTGGTGCAGTCTGTCAGCCAAATAATGGGAGTGGATGGGCACCAGATCTTTAAAAGTAAAAAAAAAACATGCACAGACAAATCCAAATTACACCCTGTGACTCGTGACGATACACTGATGTCCTAAGACACGAAGCGATCGGTTTTTGTGAGAAACTGAACAGTATTTATATCATACTTACCTTTGATACACAGCCACGTCCATCTCTCCTGAGCACAAGTTTATCAACCGACTCGTTACATGTGTGCGTGCTCTGGCGTAGAATACGCAAACAAATTAAAAAAAGCGATCTGTCGAGTGTATACGACACTCATTGTTTACACAGAGCACAGAGATTGTGGGTATAGCGGCTATTCAAAATGGTAATTACTTGCGCTTATCCTGATTGTTTAAACCGATTTAAAACTAAAAGATTATGTTTGCTTGCGCAAACTCATCCGGGACCTTTTACCGGTTTCCCCTTACGGCGTTTGCATATTCTACTCCAGAGCGTGTACACATGTAACGAGCCGGATGATAAACTCGTGCTCAGGACAGATGGACATTGCTGTGTATCAAAGGTAAAAAATGATATAAATACTGTTCATTTTCTCACAAAAAACGATCGTTTGTGTCCTAGGACATCAATGTATCGTCACGAGCCGCAGGGTGTAATTTGGATTTGTCTGTGCATGTTTTTTTGTTTTTTTTTTTACTTTTAAAGGTCTGGTGCCCATCCACTCCCATATGGCTGACATACTGCACCAGTTTTAGCTAAAAATCTTCGTTTGTGTTCCACTGAGGAAACAAAGTCACCTACATCTTGGATGTCCTGGGGGTAAGCAGATAAACATCAAATTTTCATTTTGGGGTGAACTATCCCTTTAAGGTTGGGGGAGGGGTGTGTCTGAACTAAATCAGCACCCTGATAAAGAGGTTGATTGGCACAAAGTATTTTATGTATTTTGAAAATACAAAATACTCATCTTAAATGTATTTAAATACAAATTACATTAGATCTTTCCCAAAGGCTTTACAATACAAAATACAAAATAGTATTTTGTATTTCAAATACGTATTTTAAATACATTTATCTAAAATACTGCCCCCTGCTTATGACAAACCAGACTCGTCTGTCAAAGTACAAATAAGTCACGTAAATGTACATACACCAAATACTTAATTAAAGAATAAGTTTCTTGAGTATGCTAGGATACAATTATTAATGGGAACCCTAGGTATTAAGACTTGTATGGATTAATATAATGTAAATTATGTCTCTTATTGAAAGTAGTGGAAAACCCATTACAGACTTATGTTACTTAAAAAAATCCACATTGGTTTATACATATTTTGGAATATGGAGGGCGCCATTATTTCAATGACATGCAATGGTTGCCTGTTGCTATTTTTACCGTGACACAACTCAGAAAGTAAAATACTGATACAATGCCACATTGTGCTGCTTTTGGTTGTCATTTTCAGGACAACAAGAGAAGCGATGTAACTGCTTTTCCTAGTGATAAGAAGAGGAGAAAAGAATGAGAACGAATAAAACTTCCTAAAGACCTGTGTCTTTGTTCTCTCCACTTTAGACCTGATGCCTTTGGGGCTTTTAGTATAGAACAGCTACTGAAAGAGCCTACAAATGGCAGAGAGAAGAAACACTAGATGCCATTCTTGCAGGATGTAAACATGCCGACACTTGTAATGATGTCTCAGCCACTGAAGGAGTTTCTTAGCGTGGATTTCACTTGATTTCCAGGGCTGTTTAGACTCCTTGTGGGGAAAATCGATGGTACACCATTTGGTTATATCCATCTCAACCTGTAAGCTAGCTCTTTCAGTAGCTGTGGTCACTGTATCAGCATTTTACTTTAAGAGTTGTGTTGTGGTAAAAAAATGAAAATAAAATAGCAACAGGTAGCCCCAGTAGCTCACCAAATGCAACCATTTCATGTCACAATGGCGCCCCCCATAGTCTAAAATATGTATCTTTCATGGGTTTTCTACTACATATTTCAGTAAGACATCATTATATTAACCAATGCAAGTCTTAATAATGTAAAAGACACTGATTCATTAGTAATGTCTATCCTACAACGACTGGAATGATGCAGGTAGAAATGTTTACAACAGTCAAAAAAATGTCACCTAGCTGCAGGACCCTACTGTCACTGCTTGAAATGTCCTGTCATTTGATAAAACACTATATTCTTCAAGAGATATTATAAATGAGTAATCGTATGTAGCATGTATAGGTATGAAGTCTTTTCATTTGTCAGGCCTTTTCCCATAATTCCAGCAGAACGCTGTGCCGCAGACACTCCGGAAGTGAGGCGTTTATTGACAATATGGCGACCGGGCCAGCTGAGAGGGGACTGGACATTTCTCGGTTTTGTCAGTGACCGCAGATTTGGATGATCAAAGCGAAAGCTGTGGCGATAGAGTGTTATGAATGAAGGGACTCGGGAGCTGTCGGGATGTTGTCTCTGAGCTGAGCGAGCCTTCACAGCTTCAGATTCATCATGTCGTTCTTCAGGCGGAAAGGTAAGGAAGTGCTCCGCTCGATGAGGATGGGATGGTCGCCGGATAGCATGGGCTTTTCTGGACCGATGCTGAGCTCATGTCCAGATTAATGTGACACCAATACGGTTTTATTCTTTGTAATAGCCATGAAATTCCTCTTATCCATTAATGTCTTCTGCATACCATTTACACATACTCCAACGTTAGAGAGATTAGATATCCCCGTTTCAAATGCAAGTTTTTGCTATTTTACGTTACCAAATGAGAACTTTGAGGTTTTTTGTGTGAACTGTAGATACATATTATTGTTAAAATTCATGTTGCTAATTGAAAAAATAAAATAAATAAAAGTCATGTGTCTTCGATGTTAGCTTAAACATTCAAGTATGTACTGTCAGTCGTCTGACAGTTAGGCTAGCCATGTCAGGAAATCCTCATGTTGGTTCATAATATGAAATAAAACAAAAATGATTTTAAGAATAATATATAATCCTACTGAATAAACTCAAGTTTTATTTTATCAAGTTTGATCTGGAATTTTTTGACAAGGGATGTCTTTCATTGACATCTTTGATCTTTTTGTAAATACTGTATCCATTATATTTCATTAGATTTAGAAGAGAGTTTTCAACTTTTTTTCTTCAGGGGCCCCTTTGTCCAAGACAATATTTGAAGACCGGCCTGTTTAAGCTGATACATAACGTTACCTCTGGTACTTCTGGTGCAATAAATAAAAAAAAAACACGATAGCAGTTTAATGTTGTACATCTATGTTTGTAACGTTTTTCTTACCATTTTCATTAAAGGAGTTAACTTTCAGAACAAAAATTTACAGAAAATGTACTCAACCCCTTGTCATCCAAGATGTTCATGTCTTTCTTACTTCAGTCGTAAAGAACTGTTGTTTTTTTGAGGAAAACATTTCAGGATTTCTCTCCATTTAATGGAGTTCTATGGTGCCCCAGAGTTTGAACTTCCAAAATGCAGCTTAAGTGTAGCTTCAAATGGCTCTAAATGATCCCAGCCGAGGAAGAAGGGTTTTATCTAGTGAAACAATTGGTTATTTTCTAAAAACATTTACAATTTATATACTTTTTAATCTCCACACAGAGTACACACAGCTCTAGACAAGACGAGCATTTGAGGTTAAAAAGTATATAAATTGTAATTTGTTTTAGAAAATAACTGATCGTTTTGCTAGATAAGACCCTTCTTTCCTCGGTTGTGATCGTTTAGAGCCATTTGAAACTGCATTTTTGTAATGTTTAAACTCGGGGGCACCATAGAAGTCCATTATATTGAGAGAAATCCTGAAATGTTTTCCTCAAAAAACATAATTTCCTTATGACTGAAGAAAGACAGACATGAACATCTTGGATGACAAGGGGGTGAGTACATTATCTGTAAATTTTTGTTCTGAAAGTGAACAACTCCTTTAAAATTATGTTAATATAATTGAATTTACATAATTTTAAGACTTAATGGGGTGCCACTGGAAATTATTTGAGGGCTCTAAGTTGAGAACCACTTGTTTGAAAACCTTATACAGGATTCCCATAGTCATAGAAAACCTGGAAATCTTTATAAAAGGTTTAATCACATGACTTGAAAAATAATAAGAGTTCATTGTCCAAAATGGGTGGGAACGCTGCTGTCTTAAGTTGTTCATAGATAATAAACCGTAATAATTAATCTGCAGTTTTGTTTCTATATTAAATAAGTGACCAATCATTCACATATTCCCAGAATTCCTGTCCACATGGCAAAGAACATATAGATGTATCCTGTGACTTCAGTCAGTGTGCATTAATCAATGTGGCTGCCCTAAGGGAAGGAAGGATGCCTCTTAGCCCCTGTCCTATTTTACAGAAACATCACTTCTCTTTGTTCTCAGTCTGTGCAGTATTTTTTATATACTGTCTGTGTTCTCTGTCCATCAGAGATATGTGGGTTAATGTATGTTATGATCACAGCAGGGGATTCTGAAATGTTTGAAATAATGTAATTCTTGCTGCTCATTGTATGGACACAAACATCATCCCCACATTTTGTTTGCACTCCTCACAATAATGATTGGGAGGATGGAAATTCTTGCCGTTTTCTGCTCTATAATGCTCTAGACTGCTCTAGTCTGTGCCACAGATGTTTTTCTTTTTTTGTGTGTGGACAAACTCACACAAGGCCTCACCCCATGCAAATAATTCAGAAAACGTAAAGTGGAAAGAGTCAAAAATGTAGTGTATATTGATTGACCCTTGCCTTTTTCTTTTATTGTTGGTTAGATGGCTAATGTTCTTAAGTGCTGAATAATCAGGTGCATTAGGACAAGAGATGCTGTAAATTATAAATTATATTTCCTATGTTCTTTATCTCACAGCTAAAGGAAAGGAACCTGAGAGACCAGCAGATGCCAAAGCCAGCAAAGGTGAGAGTCCTGTGTCGCTTTGCTTATGTTACCCTGTTTATATACTGTACACTGGATATCGACTGCCCAGCATTCATCAGTTTGTTTTGTATTTTCAGTCTCAATGAAATTTTTGTCAGATTTGAGCTCTCACAGAACATTCTAGAATGAAGAACAATAGACCAGGTTAATGTGTATCAAGTTATAGTGTTAGTTCCTTGTGACCCTACATGTGGCAATGACATGTTTCTAAAGGTGAGAGACTAATGGGCCATTCAAACATAATGCATTTTTACATTATTTTTCTATGTAAACGTGTGCTAGATGGTCGCGTTTGATTGTTGTGCTCTTTTACAGAATCTCAGACAAGAAAATGAGTTCAGCTTTTTAAAAAAAATATCTAGATCTAGCTAGATATTTTTTGTTTGTTTTGAATGGCCATTAAGACTAACATGTTTATTTTATTCTTTGCTTTTTGATTTGAGATTCTGGAAAGTCTCTGCAAAGTAAAGATATTGAATTATATTATGTCCAAACCCAAAAGACTTTTAATGTTCAAAACACAAAAGAAGATATTTTTGAACAAATTCCGAGCGGTTTATGTCCCTCCTTTGAAACTCCAGGTAACCAAAAATTAGAAGATAAAAGAAAGGTCATAAAGGTGTCATAAAAGCCAATGCTTATGAATCAAGTGGTTTAAATCCAAGTCAAGGGAAGCGATATGATCACTGTATGTAATGAAAAGATTTAATATAGACATTTATTTCTAAACAATAATTTGCGCACATACATAAAGCATGTCACATATGGTAAATGTCTCAAATGTGATCCATGTTTTTCCAAGTTTTCATGTGCTCTGTGTATGTGTGTTGCTATGTGAATAAATGCCTCCACTATGTTTATCATAAATAAAGGCTGTATCTTTTCACTTGGATTAATCTGTTTGAATTATGAGTGTTCATTTTATGACACCTTTATGACACTTTTGGATAGATCTTTTATGTTTAGGTTACCTGGATTTCCAGAAACCTCAGTTTTCATTAAAAGTATGTTGTTTAGAAGATCAATTCAAGCCTAATAAGTTTGGAACGACTTGTGATGATGACTATTTCTTTTTTGTTTTAACTATTATTTAAATGAATATCTAGGCAGTTAAGGACATGTTTAAACTTCACTTCCAGAACAAAAATGTAAAGATAATGTGCTCACTCCCTTGTCATCCAAGATCTTCTTGTCTTTCTTTCTTCAATCGTAAAGAAATTATGTTTTTTTGAGAAGAACATTTTAGGATTTTTCTCCATATAGTAGACTTCTATGGTGCCCTGAGTTTGAACTTCTAAAATGCAGTTTAAATGCAGCTTCAAACAATCCCAAATGCGTCTGTAAATGAAGAAGCCAAGGAAGAAGAGTCTTAGCTAGCCAAATTATCGGATATTTTCTAAAATAAATTACAACTTCTATTCTTTTTAACCTCAAACACTCATCTTGTCATGCTCTGCCTAAACTCATTTTTTTCCGGTTTAGGTTAGGATATGTCGAAAAACTGCCATCTCATTTTCTCTGTCAACTTCAAAATCCTACACCGTTTATTACCGTATTTGTAAAGGGTGTTTTATCATCTTTACATGTTCACTTTGCAAACACTGGGTTCGGTACTTCTGCAGCGACTTAAGCCTGGACTATACTATGATTTTTGCCCTGATTTTCCACCGATTTACAGTCTGGACAAGTTGACGTTAATTGCTCAAAGTCAGAGCGAGTCTGCAGATTTGAGTTGACAGATTCTATTGACAATCACGTAAAATGGTCACAGACTCAGATTTTTTTAGCTTCAAACTTTGATTCTATCCAGTCCGAGGATATCAAACATGTACGATATTTTCAGCCAATTTTATAACGCATATTGTTTTCATTTGTTAGCAACAAGGCGCACGTTTCTGCATGGGTTGTTGTGATCAGAACGGCTTCAAAGTCTGCTAATGTATTATCCTCAGTCATGTAGTGTATGATGTCACTGTTTACAAAGTCGGTTAGTGTATGATGCCTATTGTTTAAAAAATCTGTTCAGATTTTAAAAGTCATGTAGTGTATTCCAGCCTTTAGGATGGTTTTAAAATGATTTTTGAAGTTGAGGATAAACATGAGATGCGATGTTTTGAACCAGAGATGCACAGACTACTCATGCACATCACAGAAAGAGATGAGACGAGCATTTGAGTTTAAAAAGTATATAAATTGTAATAATAAAAAAAAAATTTACAGACGCATTTGGGATCGTTTGAAGCTGCATTTAAATTGCATTTGGCAGTTCAAACTCGGGGCACCATAGAAGTCCACTATATGAAGAAAAATCCTGAAATGTTTTCCTCAAAAAACATAATTTCTTTAAGACTGAAGAAAGAAAGACATTAACATCTTGGATGACAAGGAGGATGAGTGCAATCTGTAAATGTTTGTTCTGGAAGTGAAATTCTCCTTTAAGCAAAGCTTAGCAGTAAAGGTTTGTATATTAGAATTGGAGGAAATGTAAAATTCTGTTGTAATAATTTAATAATGTTCCTGCTCTGTTTGCTCTCCTCCAGCCCCAGTGTCGCCACACTCCCCCTCCCTTAGCGGCCGTAATCATCATGCTATCCTGGAGGCAGCGGGACCCAGCCATGAGGCCATCAATGCTATCTCAGCCAACATGGACTCCTTTGCTCGCGGACGCACTGCTATCCTTAAAAAACAGCCTAGCCACATGGAGGCAGCACACTTTGGAGACTTAGGTACACCAGTTGTGAATTACACACACTGATTCAAAATGTAGCACTAACATGTCCAAAACGACTTATAACTTGTGTGTTAAATGGCTTTTTTCCCCATCAATTGTTGAAGAGTCTGAGAGATTGAGCCTGATCTTTCATCATAAACTGTTTGATCTCAAAGCTGTTCTACTTTTTTACCTAAGGTTGACTTTTTTTGACCTGTTTTGTGCCAAGCATTTTAAACTAAATGTGGTGTGTGTGTCTGTGGTCGAGGGAGAAGGAATTATCACATTAGAGGAGGGATTTTGTGAAGCTGTTACTGAAATGGCTTTTGCTGCGCACTGGCTTGCTGGATTTGTGTGTGAAGTGCTGTAATCTCTTAACCTTTACATAGCTCTGTGATTGGTTAAAACCTGCACAAGCTCCTCCACTTTAACCTGGTTTTAAAATCAGACTGTGAATATGTTCATTCCTACTTGTCTGATTCTTCTCCAAGTGTTCTCCTAATGTTCAGTATTTGAAAGGTGTGCAGTGTTATACGCAAAAAAATTTAATTTAATAATGCAAGATTTTACAAAGCCCCAATGTACATAATACTAACTAACACAAAAAAACCTCTGAATTCGCTGAAAAAAGAGGTCAATACGCCTTTTTTTAATGTAAAAAGAACATTTTCAATGATAAGGGGTGAGTAAATTTTTTGCGTATGTTTTCTTTAAGTAAGTTTTTCACTGTAGGACAACTCGATATTTTTCACTTCCAAAAACTGTACATTTAACACTATTTTAAGATGATTGCACACTGAGTCCGAAATTTTTGCACATACAGCACCGTTGTGCTACGGGCGCCCCGTGTTCGAATCCTGACTCGAGGACCTTTCCCGATCCCGCCCCCTCTCTCTCTCCCACTTTGCTTCCTGTCATTCCTGATCTGTCCTATCACAATAAAGGCAAAAATGCCAAAAATAAATCTTAAAAAAAAGAAATGTCCCGTTACATCTATGAGGTCAATACGCCTTTTTTTAATGTAAAAAGAACTTTTTCAATGATAAGGGGTGAGTAAATTTTTTGCGTATGTTTTCTTTAAGTAAGTTTTTCACTGTAGGACAACTCGATATTTTTCACTTCCAAAAACTGTACATTTAACACTATTTTAAGGTGATTGCACACTGAGTCCGAAATTTTTGCACATACAGCACCGTTGCGCTACGGGCGCCCCGTGTTCGAATCCTGACTCGAGGACCTTTCCCGATCCCACCCCTCTCTCTCTCTCCCACTTCGCTTCCTGTCATTCCTGATCTGTCCTATCACAATAAAGGCAAAAATGCCAAAAATAAATCTTAAAAAAAAGAGAAATGTCCCGTTACATCTATTACAGGTTTTCACTCAATTTTTTTTTTTAAACTTTAAGCATTAAAATTACAATGATGATGATGTATCGAACTTTATTTATTATTATTATTATTATTATTTTTTTTTTAAACTTGGCCATGCTTAGAAGGTTTGGTTGTCATACTTGGTGTAGAAGTCATCTTCAACATTATCATCTGCCCTCGGATAGAATGCTTTTTCTTTGTTATAATGTCCTAACCTTTCCCTTACATTTCACAAATAGGTCCGTCACATTACATAACTAATTGGTTATCATTATGATTTTTATATGTCATCATTAAATGCATATGTTTTCTAAAAGTAGATTTTATCCAGTTTTGCAAGTAAACTAGCATGTAGACTTTCAAGGTCAAAATGTAATGCATCACAAATTAAAGTAAGGCTCTGAAAAGGTACGAAGTTTTACTTCATTATACAGGTAGTTTTACTTCATTAGGAAGTTTGACTCCATTATACAGGTAACAAAAATGAGATTTTTGTTCCCTGCAGCCTCTGTGATTTTAAAGGATTAGTTCACTTCCAGAGCAAAATTTACAGATAATTTACTCACCCCTTATCATTGAAAATGTTCTTTTTACATTAAATTATGTTATCTGAGGAAAACATTTTAGGATTTTTCTCCATATGGTGGACTTCTATGGTGCCCACTAGTTTAAACTTCCAAAATGCAGTTTCAATGCAGCTTTAAAAAGGCTGTAAACGATCCCAGCCAAGGAAGAAGGGTCTAATCTAGTGAAACAATTGGTTATTTTCAAAAAAAAATTGTATACTTTTTAACATCAAATGCTCTTCTTGTCTAGCTCTGTGATGCACATGCCTACTCTGTGAAGTCCCATTTAAAAGATCGCTGTTTTACCTTTTTTGCATGTTTATTTTGTAAACACTGGGTCGGTACTTCTGCAGCGATGTAGGACGATTTTGAAGTTGGAGGAGAAAATGAGATGGGAGTTTTTCGACACACCCTAACTGTTGTGAACGGGACTGCACAGAGTATGCATGCGCATCGCAGAGCTAAACAAGACAAGCATTTGAGGTTAAAAAGTATATGAATTGGAAATATTTTCAGAAAATAACCGATTGTTTCACCAGATAAGACCCTTCTTCCTCATTTGGGGCCCTTTGAAGTTCTAACTCGGGGCACCATAGACGTCCACTATATGGAGAAAAATCCTGAAATGTTTTCCTCAAAAAACATAATTTCTTTACACCTGAAGAATGAAAGACATGAACATCTTGGAATAAAAAGGGGGTGAGTAAATTATCTGTAAATTTATGTTCTGGGAGTAAACTAATTCTTTAAATCATGGACAAAAAACTGTTTTGATTTCAGTGGAGCTTGAAATCACTACACTGTTAAAATCTGTGAAGTTTACAGGAAAAAAAATGGCAGCTGTGGTTGCCAGATTACCATCTTGACAACCATACTGGAAACACAGATGGTAAAGAGAAAGCCACAGGATGAATCATAGTTCATTCAAGTAGCTTTTCTACAAGCTGAGGTAAATACTATTATTTAGTATTTAAAAGACGCACGTATCATACACAAAATGTTAATTTAATAACCTAGAATATAACAAAGCCCTGATGTACGTAATACTATGTACGTAACACTAAAAGGAAACAGTTATTTCACAGAAAAGAGATTTCTGACAATGTCAATTTACAGGGTTTTTTTTACCTTAAAGTGAAAAAGAACAGGCTATCATATAATTTAACAAACTGTACATTTAACAGTTTTTACTGTATATTTGCATGCAATGTCCCATTATATCTATTACAGTTTTTTTATTTAATGATTTTTTACATGATAATTTTACAATATGGCCAACATGGACTATAATATAAGTCTCAGGTGTAATATAAGTTTTAAGTGTCCCCAGAATGTGTCTGTATAGCAGGAGTCTGGCCCTCGAGGTCCATTTTCCTGCTTTTGAGTGTAAGCAGAAACATGCTGTTTTCGTGCATGCTCTTAAAAAAATACAAATGAGCTGCTGCTAGGGCTGGGCGATTCTTTCGATTTTTTTCGATTAATTCGAATTTACGTTTTAAGACAATTTAATTTTTTATTAAATCGAGGTATCGCGATTTTTTAATAAAAATATTAGATACATTGTAATTGCACCAATGGCAGAATAATTAAGAGGCAATGTTGTCCGACCACATGATGGCGCGCCTAATTAACCGCTGTATTCAGAACGGAAAACAAATAACGCGTTCTGGTAAAATAACGCGAGTCACTAAGTGGACATGATTAGCTGCTTGCTAGCAAGTTAGCCTGCTATATTACATACAATTTCACTTATCACATAAACAGAGTAGAGAGATGATTGAAGACAATAGCGAATTATTTGCATATCAAGGCTCGAGTGCGACCTGCATATTTGTATTTGCGCTGAGTGGAGCTTCAACGGTTTCTATGTGTTTTGCACGTTGACTAATGTATCTCAAGTGTAGAGAGAGTGTAAATAAGAGACTGAATGGGCAGTAGCTTCGTTTATTATAATAGAGCTTTGTGATATTGCGAACTAAGATGAGTGACAGCTTTTAATCATTTTTAAGGGAGTTTGTAAACGAGAAATTGATTTATTATAACAGTTAAATAAACAAGAAGTTATTATTAAGTGACTTACATTGTCTGACTATAACACTATTGC
Source organism: Garra rufa (assembly GCF_049309525.1). Taxonomy (NCBI): domain Eukaryota; kingdom Metazoa; phylum Chordata; class Actinopteri; order Cypriniformes; family Cyprinidae; genus Garra; species Garra rufa. The sequence continues at coordinate 18,257,170 of NC_133365.1, forward strand.
CTGATTTTGCTCTATTTCATCATCAAAAGTGGTCTGAAACAAGTCACAGCTGAGCCGCTGCGCATCTCCACTCAAACACAGCGGTGTTTCGTTTATGAATGAACGTGCGTTTTTAAACGAATCTAGTGAAATGATTCAATTTCCCATTCATAAAGAGTCACTTGCTTTATTCTTGAATGAACCATCCGTTCAAACGAATCAAATGAATATGATTCAGTAATTAAATCAGTGTCTTACCACCACCTGCTGGCAGATCGTTTCAGTTATTTAAATCATTTAATATTTCTGTGTTCAAAATTGTATATTTTTGTATACGATATAAGTCCAAGAGAAAAGCATGGAAATATATATTTTCCTCCCGTCTCATATTTATTTGTCTTACAAACATTTACTGTGTCTGGTATGATAAGAATGGGGTCTGGTGCACTGATGCAGTTGCAATGTATACTGCAAAATATATGGTGCCCCATATATATTGTGGAAAAGCTGGGGTTTCTTTACATGCTAAAAGTAGTAGGGGGGAAAAAATCGATTTAAATTTTTTGTTTAGGCCATATCGCCCAGCCCTAGCTGCTGCTCCCTGCTCCCTTTTATAAAACAGTGTGCCTTTACAATTTGTACCTCAGATACTTTGCCAAAAAACATCTGTTTTGTTTTGATTATTATATCTATTGCATTGAAATAATGCGCTTTAAACCAACTTCTGATAAACAGTTTTCTGAAAGCACACGTCCAAAGCATGCGCACAAAAAAGCGGCTGACACACAGCATGTGAGTACTAAACTTAGGGCTGGGCGATTAATCGAAAAATAATCGAAATCGACATTCAGAACCTATAATCGTTAAAATTTTTCCAGGAAGATTATTTCAATTACTTTCCCTTTAAAAAACACAAGCGCTCCGTTACGTTATTCCGCCGACATGTCGATGGAGAGCTTAAACAGTATTTATACAGTAAAAAGTATTTACAGGATATACAAGGGTAATTTTATTTAGAGGAGATACTGCTTATTTTCTACTTTTAATATGAAAAACATTGAAAATTATTTATTTTGTTTCCAATAGTGCAAGTTATTTATTTTCACTAATTTAAGAAAAATGTGACTTTTCGTTTTAAGCAATGCTTGCTTTAATTTCAGTTGTTCAACACTGATGTTCAATTAATAATCATAGATCGTAGATAGTGTGTTTCCTCCAATTATTTTAAAATCAAGTAATGCACCCTTCATCCAAAAATCTCTCGCTTGTAATATGTGAACATATTTACTGTACAAAACTTGTCAGTGAACTATGAGGGCAAAAAAATAATTATTATATAAATATAATTAAATATAATTTTATTAATAAATAAAATAATCGTTCATTAATCGTAATCGGGTTAAAATGTTCAATTAATCGAGATTTTGATTCTAAGCCAAATTGCCCAGCCCTAACTAAACTACATTCTCTTTCATGTTTTCTTGCACTTAAACTATCAAATACACACAAGTTAATGTTAAAAACACACGAGTTACAAACAGTTGGTTATGTCTGTGAAGGTAAACGGCTGGGAAAGAAATCACATGTTTATATTAGATCTGTGTGGCAGCAGCATAATATTCAGTAAATAAATCAATAAATCCACTGCACTCTTGTCTCCTCACCAGGGACCTGATTTTTAGCACTTAAACACGGAAAAAGTCCGATTTTTATCATATGTCTCCTTTTTAGGAGTGATGTATTGAACATTATTTACAATTATAATTTATTTTTTTTTAAACTTGACCATGCTTAGAAGGTTTGGTCGTCATACTTGATGTAGAAGTCATCGTCAGCGTTATCATCTGCCCTCGGATAGAATGTCTCGTCTTTGTTATAATGTCCTCACCCCTCCTTTACATTTAAAGCAATGTAACATTGAAACTTATGTGTTGACAAACCAGTGTTGCAAGGTGACTTTGGTAAAGACAATGCTTCCAACGTCAAATCTGAACGTGGTGCCTCCTACACAAAGGAGGTTAGTATTTCCTGGCTCAAGTACCCTCCTTAGCGTTTTCTGATACTGGACTCATTGTGTGGATCCCTGAGTTCAGTTCACATCCCAGTAAATGTTTTAATCAAACCATCTTCTGGTGTCCTGTGGTGTTGAAAGAGGAAGGTGTGGCTTTTTAAAGAATTCAGTGGAGGTCACAGCTCTATTATAAGATTTGTTTTGTGTGTGTGTTTATTTATGGAACAAAGTCTGTGCTGCTGCTGTATATTAGAAATAGACGGATGGGTGTGGTCTGGAGATGCCATGGGTTTGAATTAGAGGCATTAAAGGTGCTCTGAGGTCTTGTATAGCAATTGCTAGTTCGAGGCGTCGCTGTAACTTTTGTTCATACTTCAGGGGATTTGAACAAACATATAATCCAAAGTATTAAACATTTAACATATGCTAATTGGGAGTAGTAGAATATGGATACTTGGGGTGATCTCTTTTGACATTAGACCAGTAAGCAACCGCCTATAGCAACCATCTAGAACACCGTAAAACAATGCCATAGGAGCATAGTAGATCATAGTAGGGAGTTTTGGACAAGCACCACTTTTTTTTTTTTTTTTAGTTTTAAGTTATGTATTTTGTGTTGCTTTTGGTTGTTGTTTATTATATTTTATTATGTGTTCTTTTTTCTGTTTATGGTTATTTGTTTTTTGTGTTGTGTTGCTTTTGGTTGTTAGTTATTTTTATATTGTTTATTTATTTTGGGGTTTGTTTTGTTTTTAATTTCTGTTTGTTTTATGTTCTATATTTTGTTTTTATCTTTTTTTTTTTTTTTTTTTTTTAGCTGTGTTGATTTTAATGATTGTTTTTTTTTTTCAGGTTTTGTTTGTTTTGTTGTAAGTTTTGTGCTGTTTTATTTTTTGGGTTTTGTTTTATTTTTATGGAGGCTCATTTCTGCCACTGAATAAAAAAGTAAAAAAAAAAAAAAAGGTTATTGTGACCTTTTTATCTCACAATTGTGACATTTTCTCAGAATAGCATGATATAAACTTGCAGTTGTGACTTTTTGTCTCAGAATAGCATGATATAAACTCGAAATTCTGACTTTCTCGTAAATGCGAGTTTGTATCTCTTAGTTTTGACTTTTTTTCACGTAATTGCAAGTTTATATCTCGTAATTCTGACTTTTTTCACACAATTTTGACTTTAAAGATAACTTTATAATTGCGAGTTATAAATTCCAATTTTGAAGGGGAAAAAAAGACATATTTCCGATACAGATATTTTCAGAATTGTGAGATATAAACTTGCAATTATGATTTGTAACTCACAACTACAAATTTATATCATGCAATTCTGACTTTAGAACTAGCAATTGTGAGTTTATATCTCACAATTCTGAGAAAAAAGTCAGAATTGTGAGTTTGTCTTGCAATTATGATTTGTAACTCACAACTACAAGATATAAACTCACGATTCTGACTTTTTTCTCAGATTTGCATGATATAAACTCGCAATTCTAACTTTTTTCTTGCAAATGGTAGTTTGTATCCCACAATTCTGACCCTTTTTTTTTTACGTAGTTCTGACTTTTTTTTTCTCCGAATTGTAAGATACAAACTTACAGTTGCGAGTTATAAAGTCCAATTTTGAGGGGAAAAAAGACTGATATCTTCTCAGAATTGCGAGTTTATATCTCGTAATTCAGACTTTTTTCACACAATTTTGACTTTCTCAGAATTGTGAGAATCTCGCAATTTCGTGTTATAATGTCCAATTTTGAAATGAAAAAAGACTGAGATTTTCATAATTGTGAGATATAAACTCACAGTTGCTAGTTATAAAGTCAGAATTGCGTGATATAAACTTGCAGTTGAGTTATAAGTCAATTGCAAGATAAAAACTCACGATTTGACTTTTTTCTCATAATCGAGTGATATAAACTCACAATTGCGATTGTCCAGTTTTGAGGTGAAAAAAAAAGAAGAAAACAATTCTAAGAAAAGTCACAATTGTGAGATATAAACTTGAAATTCTGAGGAAAAAAGTTACATTTGCGAGATGTAAACTTGCAATTGTGAGTTTGTTTCACAATTCTGACTTTATAACTCGCAATTGCCAGTTTATATCTTACAATTCAGAGAAAAAAATTAGTTGTGAGATAAAAAGTCACAATTACCTTTTTATTTTTTATTCAATGGCAGAAATGGGCTTCCATATATTTTGGTTTGGTTTTCCCCTCCTGTTTCAGTTCAAATTACCAATCCAAATCTGCGATTGTGTTTTTAAGTGGGTTGTCTCTGTATTAAGGAAATATGAATTCCAACACTAGGATTTAAAAAGTGTCTTTGCCTTTCAGGTCGCTCCAGTGTCAACTACCAGCTTCAAGAGACTCGCTCTCGGCTTTCTAAAACTGTAGACCAGATCTTGCGGGATAATGTGGCCATGCCCTACTTCTTACAGTTTATGGAGACCCGCTCAGCTGAGCACCTGGTCCGCTTCTGGCTTGAGGCTGAGAGCTTTCGATCCACCAGCTGGTCTAGGGTCAGAGCGCACAGCCTCAACTCAGTCAAACACAGCACCTTGGCTGAGCCTGCGGCTGCCCTGGAATCCCCCGAATCACCAGACTCGCCAAACGACCCCAGCAGACCTTCAACTCTGGACGAGGGAGATGAAGAGGACACTTTCTCCTCCCGGACTTCCTCCAGACCTCACACTCCCAGCCCCCAAGACACTAACTCTCATACTGGGACTTGGATTGGCCACCGGAACTCTGTTAGTTCAGAGGGAGCAGCCCGGCCTGGGACTCCCCACCTGCAGCCCAGCCTAAGATCAGAAACGCCCACCAGACAGTCCTCCTCCAAGACAGGCACTCCAGTTAAAGGCCAGTCTACTAGTGGACTCTCTGACAAACTTATGAAAAGTGAGTACCAGTCAGGGTAACTTCATGGCTCACTTCATGGTTTACTTGTTTGTTTTGATTTTCTTTCTGCAATTAGTCCTTCCAACTGGTGTTTTTGAATAAGTGCTGGCTGAGATCTTCTCCATGTTGTATTTATGTATTGCCTTCCACATATAGTTGGTCCACCTTGAGTAATATAGGGTTAAAAGAGGATTCTCAATTAAATGCTATTACAGTACAAATATGCTAAATATATTGGTACCATATTGGTTATTGGCTGATGGATTTTAAAAACTATATTTATTAGTATTGGTTGATATTGGATATTTAGATATTTGAAAGGCTGTGAGAGTCACTTCGTAAGCATTTGATTGTCTTTTTAGAAAAACTACAGTCATCATATACAAACAAAAACTAAAGGACTTCACAGCAACAGGTCAAAATAAAAGTTTAGTTTAACTTGAAGAAACTGTGACAGAAATATATTACTCAATGTAATAATAGTATGACTACTAATAAAATGATTATTAAAAACATAGCTTAAAAAAAATAATATTTACCAGAAAAATTTAAATGCACAACACAGTATTTCTGGAAAAAAAGAAAAAAGTCATAATAAATTAAAATTTGTTTTTATAAAATTAATTAGAGATTCTTTTGATTAGTAAAAGTTAATGAAAATTAATGGAAAACAAAAATTGAATTTGAGAAAAAAATTGAAATTTCGTAGAGCCTTAAAATTTTAATTTTGTTTAACATTTGATAAATTGCTGTTAAATTGTGTTTCTTGATTTCAATTATTTAGACATGATTTTTGATTCATATTTTTCAATTTAAGCATTAAAAGAGAGTGTAGAAAAATTTAAACTGAAAAAAAAAATGAATCCAGAAAAATTAAAACTGAATTAAAAAAATGGATTTTAAAAAATAAAACTGATTTTTTGCACTTAGATTAGCAACACACACTTTTAATATAATTTAAAAACTAAATCACAATTTTAATGTTGTGCATTCTTTCTTTTCAAGTGCATAACGATAAATAACATTTCCTGCAAGCATTTCTATACAAGCTGTATAAAAACAGGACAGTACAAGTTTGATGAATTCTGACCTGCAAATTTGCCGTTTGATCAGTAGAGCATCTAAATGACCTTTTTCGCTAAATAAAAAAAAGAACTTTTTTAAAACTGCAGGGTTTGCAGTATTCCTTAGTAATTTCACAAAAACTATACCTCCGAGTTTTTATGAGCATTCCTTAATATCCGTAGGCAATATTCTGTACTTAAGGTTTTCATGGTTAGTGGCCTTTTACCATTACAACATATTCCTTTCGTATCAGACGATGACTTTTAATATGCATGCGGCATTGGTTTTATAGAGCAGGCTTGGTAAATGATCCCATTTAGCATCTTGGCAGTGGACTACAATGAACAGACGTCAGGAGCTGAGTATTCATTAATGGCTAATACAAAGAAGCTCCAGGCTGTAAAAGCAGTGAATGGAAAAATCTGTTGAGCCGAAAGACATCAAATCAGCTTAGAAGGGGAGTCAGATCCTATCAGCCCGTGGCTTCTGCGACGAGAGCCTTCAGTGTCTTAAAAGAGAGCAAGTCTTTGTCCACTCCATTGCATTTTATAAGGCAGTCTCTGGCTTCTCTCAGCATCTCAAATGAATTTTATGAAAAGCATTTTAACATTTAAACATGCTCTGATGAGATTCCTCATCTCACAGACCCCCATTAAACTCAAACACTTTCAACATGGCCTTTAAACACAGAATCTTACTACTCATGGCTGATCCTCAGCCATCATTCAAATAAATCATTGGCCTTATATATTCATTTTATATTTATATATAGTGTCTCAAGAATACTGCATACAAGCATACTGACATGCTCTTTAGTATGAAATATGCTCCCATCTTGTATTTGAGTTTAATATTAATGTTTAACAAGGTGTAGACATAAGATTTGTCCCTAGGCTTTTGCTGTAACTGTACTAGTCATTTGTTTGATTAATAGTGACACTTAAGCACACATGAGGCTTTTGATGAATAGCCATGGCTGAAATATGAATTATTACACTTCTGTAAGTCTCTGAAGTGGGATGTTAAATATGATAAAGGTGTTTGCTATTGATTGAGTTTGATTTGTCCTTCATTTTTATCCTCTGTATCCTATTTTCAACTTCCATATATACTGATTTTTCTCATTTCTAGGTATAGAGAGGGATGCCGTTAACATTTTCACTAAGTACATATCTCCAGATGCTGCTAGGCCTATTCCCATCACCGAACAGATACGCAACGATATTGTGGGTAAGAGAATTTCTTATCTCAATGACCTCTCTGTTTAGACTGCTGCAGAAGTACTCCAATGTTTTTTTTTCTCTGTTTGAACAAGATAATTATATTTATAGAAGATACTGGGTGATTAGAAAATGAGGGCTTGGTTTTATGGTTTTATCTTCAGGAAGCTTGTTGTCAATGCATTTTTTATTTAACTTTTAAAGTGCATGTTTATGTTGAATATCCTAAAAAATGACACTTTTTGATTGGATAGCACAGTAAAACATTGTTCTTTTGGATGTGAGAGCACTACATGTTTAATAAGAGTTTCTGTCAGCATAGAGTAAACAAAACTTTTTTTTTTTTTTTGCTAGCGAAAATCTGTGGGGAAGACGGACAGGTGGACCCAAACTGCTTTGTCATTGCACAATCTGTTGTGTTTTCCATCATTGAACAACAGTAAGTAATTTCACTCTCAGTGTTTGTCCTTCACAAGTTATTGCTCTCATCTGTAAAAGCGTACATTTATCATTTTTTATTCTTTGCATCCAATGTGCTCAAGAAACAGACTATATGTGACCCTGGACCACAAAACCAGTCTTAAGTCGCTGCGCTGGGGTATATTTGTAGCAATAGCCAAAAATACATTGTATGGGTCAAAATTATTGATTTTTCTTTTATGCCAAAAATCATTAGGAAATTAAGTAAAGATTATGTTTCATTAAGATTTCTTGTAAAATTCCTACTGTAAATATATAAAAATGTAATTTTTGATTAGTAATATGCATTGTTAAGAACCTAATTTGTAGACTAATATGTAGGTGATTTTCTCAGTATTTTGATTTTTTTGCACCCTCAGATTCCAGATTTTCAAATAGATGTATCTCGGCCAATTATTGTCCTATCCTAACACACCATACATCAATAGAAAGCTTATTTATTGAGCTGTCATGTGATGTATACATCTCAGTTTTGTAAAATTAAACCTTATGACTGGTTTTGTGGTCCAGGGTCACATATAATAATCATGCATACAGATGTCTTTGGATGTTCATGGGCATTAAGCATTTTTAGCTTAAAAAAAATCTGCATAGACATATATAGTTTAGAGCTGCAAAATGATTAGTCGCGATAAATCGATTCAAAATAAAAGCATACTGTATGTGTGTGTACTGGGAACATTTATTATGTATATATAAATACACACACATATGTATATATGATAAAAAATATTTGTATTTATTGTCTGTATTTGTATCTAAACACATAAATATTTTACATATAAATCTAACATTTTTCCTTGATATATACATGTTTGTATGTGTGGGTATTTATACACATATAGTATGCAAAAATAAACTTTTGTCTTAAATTGATTAATCGCAACTAATCGTTTTGCAGCTCTAATGTAGTTCATTTATTTAACTCGATGACACAATCTGACAGGTTCTTTACATGCAACTAAGGCTGTCTCTAACGATTATTTTGGCAAATTTTGGCTGGGGGTAAACGATTATTTTTAAAACGATTATTCGGGCGATTGTTTTATCGAATAGTCGACTATTCTAATGACTAATTAGATGATTTATCTTATTTTATTTTTTTTTACATAGTTAGCAGTTTCCTCCTAAAAGATGCTCCCAAATGGAAGTCATGCTGGTGTGGTATGCTAGCTCCATCTTGCAAAGACTGCATATAACTATACCGTTATGTTTCTGGCTGTGTTTAAAATATTCCCACACCTTTGAGGTAGGACGGCAAGTTGTTTTCTGATGACAGGGCTTGACATTAAGCTTTGACATGTGCTTGTCCTTCGGACAAGTAAATCAGACATTCACTTGTCCGAGTAAAAAATGTACTTGTCCAAGTCAAAAAAGCGCCTTTTTTTGCCGTAAATTAATCTTTTCTGAAGCAATAGTCTCATCACTGCTCTATAAGGTCTTACTTTAATCAGAATATTTGTGATATTTGCCTTAAATTGATTCTAGGACACTTTTTAGCTTTATTTTCCTAACCTTACTAAATGTGTCATCATTTATATTAAATTCTGAAATTTTATCAATACATTCAATTAGAATAACTAGTTTAATGAAGATAAGAGGTTCCAAAAAATGCATTTACACAGTAAAATTGCAAATACATAAATAATGTTATAAGATTAATGTTGTACTTTTTTTAACATATAAATCTAAAATGTTGAAAAAATGCATTACTTTTAAATATGAAACCGAACCACCAATAGGTGGCAGTAAGTCACTGTCTTAATGAGTGAGTCACGGATTCAACCATAGACGGATTCAACCAGTTCGTTCACTGACTCACCCGATTCATTAAATTAAATGCTAAATCATTCAGTATTGAAACACCGCTGTGTGTTTGTCAGATTTGCGACTGTTCTGCTGCTTATTTCGTTAACAAAAACAGTCAGTGATGTGTCTAAAAATGTAAGTCAGTTAATATTAGTTATTATACTACAGGGCCGTTGAATGCTTGAATCTGATTGGCTGACGAACGTTCTAGAGGTGTGCATTATATTCAGGGAAACGCACGGCGAACGTAGTTCCAGGCAGCTTTAGACCGCAGTGCATGTCTATATCACTTCGCCATACGATTTCAGTTATTTCAAAGGTCCTTACAGCCCAAAACAGCAAAATAACTAAAACCCACAATAACACTGGCCAAACTAATAAATACAGTAAACATCCGGATAAAAACGACAGATTATTTCCATGTTTTATTCCACATTATATTACGTTTTATTATGTACGGAAAGCACAAACTCTTTTTCTCTCGCCCCCTCTCACTCACCTCACAGACGCACACACATAATGTTAGTTTGCACTCGCGTTAGCATTCGCGCTAATGTTGTTAGCGCTGCTCTGACGATTAACAACTTAAAAACGACATGACAGCTCTCACACGCGAGGAAACAACGGCGTGGTCTTGAAGAAAATGAACTTAAAGTTTAACTGTTAGTAGAGACGATGCTGCCAGTCACCTTTGAGAGACACACAGACTTGAGAGAGGTAAAGTCATACACTTAGTTTCTCTCCCTCACTCTTTCCGTCTGTCTGCTTGTCTGTCGGTCTGTCTAAACTTCATTATTAACGCCATTATTTTGCTCTTAACAGCCCAAGCGTCGTTACTAGTACAAGCTGTTGAATGAGCTGCGTAAGAAATTAATCCTACTCACAATAGCGTTTTAAGGATAAAAACGGGACGAATGTCTTGAAATATATCATTTGATCGATGTCTTGAGGTGTGGTAACTGTAGTATAAGCGGAATAATTGACTTCGGGCCGTAGAATTCTACGAAAATAATGCACACCCGAGGTGTAACGGCCACTCCGCTTCGCGTCGTGACCGCATCACCACCTCGGGTGTGCATTATTTTCTAAGAATTCTACGGCCCGTCGTCAATTATTCCTTACATATTAAATACTAGTTTATTGAACTACTGTTGTATAAAATCAATGCCACGTTTGCAATCGTAATGTTGCTTACCTATATAATATGTTATACAATATTTATCTTTTTTTCTACCGCAGTATGTTTGTTTCTTTGTGTAAGCTGTTGCGCCTATTAGTTTTTAAAATTTCCGTGATTCAGATAGGCTGCACGAGCTTGATGCTTGATACTGTCCGTTTTTAGTCACCGTTTACACTGTAAGTAATACACTCAGAATCATTCTCACCAAAGTTTCGGTGCTACGCTAGTTATTGTTTGTTATTGATGTATCAGGTTACTTGTCCGGTCGGACAAGTAAAATTCTCCTTCACTTGCCAAGCGTTAATGTCGAGCCCTGTTTCTGATGACATGTATTGCTTGGGAGTGCAGGCTACTGAACCTGAGAAGTGGACGGAGTTTCGTTATCCATGCTGCTTTGTTTTGGTCGCCCACATGCATCTGGTGAGTGGGCGTGATGTGTCGACTACTGGATTTGACGTCAACGGTTTTTTATAACCGAGTCGTCGACGTCATCGACGCGTCGCTGCAGGCCTACAAATGAGTTAATCAGTCGATTATTCTGACAATTAATCGAGTAGTCGAAAAATGTTAATTTATTTTTTGTAGTAATAAAAATAGACCTAAGTGAACAATATAGCCTTTAAAATTACTTAAATACTTATCTAATAGCAATCAGGCAACAATAATTAGTTCAAATAAAGTATCAAAAACAAGTAATCATATGGTTTTATGGAACAAAACTAAAATACATAACTTATTCTAAACATTAGAGCTAATGTATAACAGCATTTATAACAAATGCCTGGTGATTCTTTTTATTCTTTACTGCGTGATCTAATCCTTGTTTAATATTGACTAAACAACACTGAGGTCAATTGTTCACTTAATCTTTAATATTTGGCCATTTCTTTATGACAGAAATTCTACAGCCACTGTAATTTGATGAATATGTGGACATCAAAATGTCTAAACTTAGAATGAGGGTTTAAACTTTTATTTTTTAAATTGTGATGAATAGTTAGGATATTGAGAAATATATTGATGTATTTTCCTGTGTTGGCTTAGTTTTATAAATGATTTACCTTACAAATCTAGTGAAATAGCGCAAATTCACAACAATATGCTGAGATGGAATTTGGGATGCTCCACACATGTAAATGAAAACAGTTTGTGCAGAGCAGCATTTATTGTGAACAGAGCCAATCTGATGGTGCGTTCACACCGGACGCGACTTGCGCGGAAAAACGCACTATTCGCTCGTAGTTGAACGCATTTTGAGTTTACTCGCGCCATTCGCGCGTGGCATTTTCTTCACAACAGACGCGAATTCGCGTCATGGGAGGGGCTTCTGCCACTCGTCAGCAGGAAAGTAGTTGTAAAATAGGTGAATGAGCTCAATTTGCCAGCTTTAGCTTGCTTGTAGTCTCAATATGTATGTATATGTAGGTCAAATTGAGTAAAGAGCGTTTTTTAAAACTAACCAGATTGTCCGACCTCTTCACTCACTTTCTTCCTAGCAAGATCTTTTTTATTCCTGTTTCTACAAAAGTCCAAAGATGTATCGTACAGCTCCGAGGAACCACAGACAGCAATGGTGATTTTGTCTGCCATTGTTGTTTCGGATTTCTGCCTCCGTCACTACTAGAGCAAGCTCCTGATTGGTTAACGCGGCGTGGATTTTCGCCAAACTTCAGATTTTTCAACTCACGCGTTTCGCGCGAATGGCGCGGCAATCGCTTGAAACGCTCAATGCGCGCCGCTTCATTCGCGCTATTCGCGCATTTCGCGCCGCCTCATTCGCGCGTTTCGTGCCGCAGGATGGCTATTCGCGTCTTTGCATTGACTTAACATGTAAATCACTCGCGCTTGCCGCTTCATTCGTGTCCGGTGTGAACACACCATGAGACGCATATACGTAACCTACGTGCATGTAAATAATTGAAGCGCATATATTAAACTTGCAACTTGCATATGTTTACTTACCTGAATCATAGCTTTTGTGAAATGACAATATATATCAGCAGCCTTGGAAAACAATCTAATAATGCATTTTATGGTTTCTCGTCCGTGGAATGCGCCACTTCCAGTATATTGCCAGTTACTCGACATGGGCAAAATGCAATCAAGGATTTTTTAAAATTGAGTACTCGAATTGAATCGAGGAATCATGACAGCCCTACATGCAACATGCTACCACTCACATCATTTACTACATGGTGCAAGCTGATTGGCCCCTGCTGATTCTCCAGCCAATTAGATTGCTTGCTTAAAGTTTAAATTATCTGGTTCAGAATTCGCTGTCAGCTGAAAATACATTGCAAGTTCAGAGTTTCTCTGAAACCCTCCACCTCCCCCAGCTCCACCTGTCTGATCAGGATTTATTTATATGCATATTCAGGAAGCAGTGTATCTTACACACTCACAGCAGCGTATATGTGTATACATTGGCAGTAACAAGTCCATACTTGCTCTGGAGCATATTGTGTAGCAGATCTAGTCTGCCAAGATCATATATATTAACAGCTTTAACATTAACATCATTAACATGCATTAACAGCTGTCATGATTGAAATATATTCCTAGCTGTTTCTGAACCCCAAAAGTGGTTTTGTGAGGTGTAGAGTTGGGGCTTTAAAAGCTTTGATTGCTTGTTTTTATAGGTCAGGGGGCATGAATTGTTATTTTGCATAATTCTTCTCTTATTGTATTCCATTTTTGTCGTCTTGTTTTTTTTCATTAATCATACAAAATTTACGTAATATATTGACAGGCCTAACCTTATTTGAAATGTATTTGTTTATCCAGCCTGTTTTCTTTCTGTAATTATATGGAAATGTCTGGCATCTGTTTTACAGGCACTTTAGTGAGTTCTTGCGCAGCCATTATTTCTGTAAGTACCAGATCGAGGTGCTGACCAGTGGTTCTGTGTTCCTGGCGGACATCCTGTTTTGCGAGTCAGCCCTCTTCTACTTTTCTGAGGTGAGGGCACTCACTTCAGCGTCCGAATATGTTTAAAAGAGAATTACAGGATTGATACTATTTCAAATATGGCTGTACAGTAGATTTACAGCCTAACCTGTATTTAACCCAGATATTCCTGTAGATAATCTTTCTTATATGGACTTTAAATTATATAAGCATAGGTGTTGAATTATATATAATGTTCTTTACTTTTTAAATGTACTTTAAAATTGGATTTGCGTGTTTTAGGAGTCCAGATATTATGTGTCCTGTCAGAACACACTTTCAAGTTGAATTTATGTTGAATTTATGCATAGAGCTGTATAAGCACATGAAATATGCTGAGCTCGACAATCTGCCCAAAACCTGTTTCTAAATGGCAGAATGCACCAAAAGTGCAAGTGTGCGTATAAATTGATGGATTTCTGATCCAACTACATTTGAAGTGCCAAGGGATTATAAAGTAGGATTGAAACCTAATTCAAAGTGTGTGTTTGTGTGTGTGTCAATATAGTACATGGAGAAGGAGGATGCAATGAATGTGCTGCAGTTCTGGCTGGCTGCAGAAAACTTTCAAGATCAGTTGGCTGCTAAGAAAGGCCAATACGATGGACAGGAAGCCCAGAATGATGCCATGATTCTCTATGACAAGTATGTCTTAATTGATGTTAAGTATAGGGTTTTAGCCATTTTGTGTTTTTCCTTCCCCCAGTAAATATTGTTAAACTTACATGGAAAAGATATATATACAATTGCATGCAAAAGTTTGGAAAACCCTTGCAGAATCTGTGAAAATGTTAATAATTTTAACAAAATACGAGAGATCATACAAAATACATTTAATTTTTTTATTTAGTACTGTCCTGAGTAAGATATTTTACATAAACGATGTTTACATAGTCCACAAGACAAAAAATTGCTGAAATTATTAAATTAACCCCCTCCAAAAGTTTGGGAACCTTTGGTTCTTAATACTATGTGTGGTTACCTGGATGATCTACGACTGTTTTTTTTTTGTTTGTTTTGTGATAGTGGTTCATGAGTCCCTTGTTTGTTCTGAACAGTTCAACTGAGCACTGTTCCTACAGATTTTTCATTTTTCCAGCATATTTTACATATTTGAACCCTTTCCAGCAGTGACTGTATGATTTTAAGATCCATCTTTTCACACTGAGGACAAATTAGGTACTCAAACACAGCTATTGAAAAAGGTTAAAACATTCACTGATGCTCCAAAAGGTAACACAATGCATTAAGAAAACTTTGGCACAGGATGTCCACATTTTTCTTATTTTGTTAAAATGTCATTTTTTTCTATTTAGTACTGCCCTTCGAAAGCATGTTTCCCGAAAGACAAATTAAGTACAATTTACCTTGATCTTCAAATTCAAGAAGTTTTTACTCCCCGGCTCTTAATGCATCTTTTTTTCCGTCTGGAGCATCAGTGAATGTTTGAACCTTTTTTTTTTTTTTTTTTAAGTATAACCTTTTTTATAGTTGTGTTTGAGTCCCTCAGTTGTCTTTAGTGTGAAAAGATGGATCTCAAAATCATACAGTCATACAGTATATATATATATTTTTATTCAACACTATGATGATCTACACTACTAGTCAAATGGCGTTGGTCTCCTATGTTCACCAAGGAAGCATTTATGCGATCAAAAACAGTAATATTGTGAAATATTATTACAATGTAAAACAACTGTTTTCTAACTTAATGTATGTTCAACATATTTTAAAATGTAATTTATTCCTATTATGTCAAAGCTGAATTTTCAGCATCCATTACTCCGGTGTCAGTATGTGATCCTTCAGAAATCATTCTAATATGATGAAACATTCCTTATTGGGGAGAAAAAAAACCAATTTCCTAATATTTTTGGGGGAACATTTTTTTTAGGATGCTTTAATGAATAGAAAGTTGAAAAGAACAGCATTTATTTAAAATAGTAATCTTTTGTAACATTTCTCAACATCTTTTCTGACACTTTTAAACAATTAAATGCATCCTTGTTGAAAATCGTACTGACCCCAGAATTAAGCATGTAAGTATATCTGATTGGTTTATGATGGACATGGCCCTAAATCAGCATTTTACATTATACAGAGCCTTCCGTATGACTGACTAGTCATCCAGGCAACCCACAGGCCTGCTGATTTTGACTATGCAATTATGCACATGCCTCTCTAGTGTTTAAGATGTGGCAACACAACAGCATAACCATTGCTTTTGTAGGCAGAAGACATGACTGTTCATGTGATCTGCTTAGGTATTTTTCACTCCAAGCCACAAATCCGTTGGGTTTTGGTGACTCTGTGCGGATGGAGATTGAATCCAATATCTGCCGAGAAGGCGGACCTCTCCCAGACTGCTTTAACACTCCACTAAGACAGGCCTGGACCACCATGGAGAAGGTGGGTTATATCGCTGAAACACATTTGTCAAAGTGCTTGGTATTAGGAAGGAAAATCCTCCTCAAGTTTTCTTGTTTTCTCAACCTCAGGTTTACATGCCAGGCTTTCTGTCAAGCAACCTTTACTACAAGTATTTGAGCGACCTTATCAACTCTGTACGGGTGGATGAGTTTACTGGAGGAAATGCCAACACTCCGAGCCAGGGCTGGACCACAGAGGGCGACCGCAACTCAAGCGTCATGGAAGGGTCACACGCCCAGGTGATTCACTGGTTTGATGGTCTCCCAAAAAGCCACATTGCACTAATACAAGGATTCTTTAAGAATATGGTTGCAAGTATATGGGTAACATTGTCCTGATGTTCTCAAAATGCGTTCACCTTCAGATGCAGCAGGGTACTAAAAAAGCGGCAATCAAGATCCTGAAGAACTTCGATGAGGCGATAACGGTGGACATCGCAAGTCTGGATCCTGAGTCTCTCTACCAGAGACCATATGCTGGGTGAGTCAGGCTTTCATTGACCTCAGATTGATACACCAGCGGTGTCTTCAATGTTTGACCAAAAAGGATGGTCCAAGGCCATCACTACATCAAATATTTGTTGATCATGAACATGATTTTTAGGCCTTGCAAAGGTGAACATTTTAATACATTAAGTTAATATTTTCTTACTGGAAGACATGCACTATCAGTCTAATTTTTTTTTTTTTTAAAGGAGTCTCTTCTGCTCATCAAGCCTGCATTTATTTGATCCAAATTACAGCAAAATCAGTAATATTGTGAAATATTTTTACTATTTAAAATAACTGCTTTCTATTTGAATATATGTGCCCCTGGACTGCAAAACCATTCTTAAGTAGCACTGTTTTATTTGTAGCAGTAGCCAAAAATACATTGTATGGGTCAAAATGATTTTAATCAATGGCAAAAATCATTAGGATAATAAGTAAGATCATTTTGTAAATTTCATACTGTAAATATATATCAAAGCTTAATTTTTGATTAATAATATCCATTGCCAAGATCTTTATTTGGACATCTTTAAAGGCGACTTTATTTAGATTTTTTTTCAGATTTTAGATTTTCAAATAGTTGTATCTCAGCTATGTATCTTTATTACGCTTTGATAATAGATGATGTATAAATCTCAATTTCCAAAAATGTACCTTTATGACTGGTTTTGGACTGGTCACATATTTTAAAATGTGTTTTATTCCTGCGATCAAAGCTAAATTTTCAGCATCATTACTCTAGTCTTCAGTGTTACATGATCCTTCAAAAACCATACCAATATGCTAATATACTGTTGAAGAAACATTTTTTATTATCAATATTTAATTTTTTCAGGTTTCTTTGATGAATAGAAAGATCCCAAAGATCAGCATTTATCTGAAATGATAGAAATTAATACTTTTTTATTTAGCAAGGATGGTTTAAATTGATCAAAAGTGATAATAAAGACATTTATAATGTTACAAAAGATTTCTTTTTCAGATAAATGCTGTTCTTCCTAACTATCTACCCATAATAAATGTTTTTTTTTGGCAGCAAATCAGAATAATAGAATGATTTCTGAAGGATCATGTGGCTGGAGTAATGATGCTACAAATTCAGCTTTGAAATCACAGGATTAAATTACAATTTTAAATATATTTAAATAGAAATCAGTTATTTTAAATATGAAAAATATTTCAGTTTTATTGTTTTTGCTGTACTTCGGATCAAATAAATGCAGGCTTGGTGAGCAGAAGAGACTTCTTTAAAAACATCAAAACTCTTACTGTTCAAATCAACTTTTTTCTGGCACATACAAAGTCTGCTAAATATATAATGTACAATTTTTATGGTTCACCTGGGCCAGCAGAAAAAGATCCTTACTGTTAAAACCTGGTATTATGCACAAACACTGGATTCAGATCCAGATTCAGTTTGTCTTGCTTTCTTCTCAGAAGAATGACCTTTGGAAAGGTGAATGAGCTGGGCCAGTTCATCAGAGAGGCCGAGCCAGAACCAGATGTGAAGAAATCCAAGGGTAGGACGCACACACACACACACACACACACACACACACACACACACACACACACACACTCGCATTTTTCTTCTCTCACTCTCACTGACACACTTGCACAGGTTTTGTATTGTGTGAGTTGGCTCTTAGTTATGACTTAATCTGAAGTGCTCTTGATGTCTTAAGTTTGAGTGCAGAGAGAGTGTTGCCATGGCAATAAGTAGCCAATGATGTGAGGTGATTGTGGTGAAGAGCAATGAAAAGCAGGATTCACTGCTCTGTCCAGCTTACTCACTCTTCTTTCATTATTCTCTTTGTATCAGGTTCCATGTTTTCTCAAGCAATGAAGAAATGGGTGCAAGGAAACTCAGATGAGGTGTGCACCTGCTTACTTCATTCAGATTGCATGTACCATCTTCTCTAATGTCTTTTTATTAAATGGAAATGGATTTAAGCTTATTACAGTTCATGATATGTACCGTCTTTGGTTTTGGTGTGTTAGGCACAAGAGGAGATGGCATGGAAGATTGCAAAGATGATCGTCAATGATGTCATGCAGCAGGGACACCAGGGAAGCCCTGAAGTGAAGGCAACAAAAGTACATTTTATTTTGTCTTTGCATTTATAAAGATTTGTTTCTTGAACATCACCTGAAAATGAAAGTTCTGTCATGTATTCAAGCCATTCCCAACCTAGACTTAACTTTCTTCTATGGAAAACAAAGGAAATTCCTCCATTTTAATTAGGGCTGCCCTCTAATAGTCGACTAACCGTTAGTCAACAAGAAGAGGCTTGGTCGACCAAAATTTTATTAGTTGCAGAAAAAATAAAAAATCACAGGAAGAACATCCAAACATTTGTTCATTATTCATCAACCTCAAATATGGCTTATCATATGAAACATGTAAGTGGTAGCAACTTTACATGGACACTCAATCGAATGTTCACCTAGAAAAATTTGCATTATTCAAGTGTCTGTGCGGAGTGTGGAAGCTGAACAGTAGCACGCTCACTTCATGACAGATGGAGGCACTGGTGCGGTCACTTGCTCTTAAAATAATCTGTCATTTTTGGTCATACAGATAAGAGTAATACATTGTTTGCATCTGTAAAGACTCTGTTTATTTGTGTGCACTTACAATAACAACAAAACATTGCGCTTTTGTCAAATAATTAAAAGCAAACCGCTTCCTTCTGTCTCGGTGTCTGAACATGAACATGTCTCAGAAAAGTCAAACACCATGTATACTTGCCTTACAGGCATGAAAAATATATCTATAGAG
The DNA here is from genome assembly GCF_049309525.1 of Garra rufa. NCBI lineage: Eukaryota > Metazoa > Chordata > Actinopteri > Cypriniformes > Cyprinidae > Garra > Garra rufa. Next base: position 18,276,459 of record NC_133365.1, read on the forward strand.
AGCGAAATGTCTACTTTCAAATGGACCAATTCAAATATAAAACATGCATACAAGCGCATCACAACTGAGGAGATTACGATTCAATGTCGCCGACTTCATCTCTTAACCCGAAAACAAAGAAAGCACTAGTTTATCAATAAATTATTAAAATGTTAACACATTCATTATCATTACTTCTGCAAGCTTTGTGTGCACTTGAGCGCTTACTAGGCTATGAAGGCATTATTATGATTTAAATGGTTTATTAATAAATGTGCGATTAGTTGACAAGAACAATATTTCATAACTGCTCCACCACAGTGAGTGGGAGCTGTTAAGAACAAAAAGAAGAAAGAAAGGGAAAGCATGTAAACATTTGAAATGGGTGATTATTATTAGGGATGCACTGAATGCTTGGTAACTGAAATTATTTAAATAAGCGAAAAAGGCTGAAAAAATTATACCAAACAATGACGTGACGTGATCAAATAGAGGCGTGCACTAATGCAGCAAACATGTCGGCAGTGTGGAAGTATTTAAAACTGTCTGAGAAAGACGCAAAAATCATTACAAGCACCAACGGCGCGAGAGTGTTTAGTAATGCATTGCATGTAGTCCATGAGAAGAGATAGGGGTGGTTGTTGCTGGTCACTGTATGATGATTGAAATTGTGAAATGGCCTTAAACCATTAGTAAATAAACTACAGAACGTTATGTTGTCTAATACACACACAAATTGTATTTATTCTAACAGCTCTGCACAAGCTCGTTAGCCAGGAAAATCTGTGTGTTGAGAATCATTCCTTTCAGCAAAAAGTAGTACTGAGGTCTTCTTGTGGGTTTCCGCCAAAATAAAATGTCAATATTGTAATTTTACTGTTGTTCTGTAAAATAAAATAAAAAAGTAACAAAACAATTACAACAATCATTACAACAGCTCTATTAATACATTTATTATAACATTCTTCTTTGCTCAGCAAGGCTGCATTTATTTGTACATTAAAAAACACAAGCCTGATTCAAGAAGGGGGTCTTAAAAATGGCCAAAGAATATTATTTTACTAACTTATTAATTTTAACTTAAATTGTGCTTTGTTGGAAGGCTATAATGTCTACTAGAATGTTTAAATTGTTGTTTTGTAATTGATTTTTTTTCTTTGAAAAGCAGGACAAAACTGTAAAAAGCAAACATTAGCTATGTTTCCATCCAAAAATGCGAATTTAACTTATGCGCAAAACTGGAACATCGCATAAAACACCGTCTCCATCCAATGAGAGAAAGAGAACAAAATCGTCACTTCCTGATAAACTTGCAGTAAATATCAGAAAAAAAAAAAACTAGGAGAAGTCATGAAAATAATAATTTTCAGATTTCCCCACCGGTTAATTGACATGTGACAACACGGGCAGTACCAGTATCACAGAGGGAAAAGGTTGAGGGATAGTTTTCTCTCGTTTCCACGCTTTTCTTCGCTTTTAAAAGCTTGTAAACGTCCGTAAGCATTTTACTTTTACTTTCGATTTAGCGGCAGTTCGGCGTCAATTGATTGAATGGACAACAACAAAACACGACAAAGTCACTTAGTCTAAACATAGAATTATTAATTTATTAACAAAAATAAATAAATAACTGTTAAATAACTTCCATAAAGTTTAATTATAAAAATAGACCTACTGAAAATTAGCAAACACGGTGGAACCAAATAAATAAGAAACAAATGTTCTTGCAATGAGCTTCCAAAATCACCTTAGATAAACGAAAACAGTCAACAGGCCTTTTTAAAATCCTAAATCTAAATCTTTCGGCCACGTCTTGCCTTTCTCACCTCACTCTTCATGTAAGGAGGAATTTATTTGGTATTTTTCATCGTAGTTTATGTGCATTTTTTCTTATCGGATAAAAAATTTATCCTACTTAGTTGTGCGCTTAAGTTTTTTTATGCGCATTTTTAGAATTTATGCGCATTTTCGCGTTTCCATTCAGAGATTTTTTATGCGATATTCCAAAATGCGCATTAAAAATAGGTGGATGGAAACACTGCTATTGGCTATTTAATTAATGCAATGATGA